>NC_089594.1:42307536-42607536 GCF_019320115.1 Miscanthus floridulus
GCCCACTCCACACTGGCCACCTATGCGCGAATGCCTTGGGCTGAACCAAGATGCTCGCAGCATCATCAGCAACCGACATCGGGCCCGGCATGATAATGACATCCATCGGGCGGCGGTGAGAGCAGACGACATGTGCTCCGGCCGGACCATCGAAGGGACCAGTGAAACGCACCCCAGGCGCCGTCACTGACCCAACGACCGGAGTCCCAGCCCAGATGGCCCCATCCAGAGAGCGCCGTTCCCACAGCGCTTCCGACCGCCTACCAACATCGCCAAGTATATCAGGGAGACGAACCCTGGTATATGGCTCAAAGACTTTCGGCTCACCTGCTGAGTCGGAGAAGTGGATGATGACCACTTCATCATTCAGTACCTCCCCATTTGCATGGGGGAACATGTTCGAGCATGGCTCGAATTCCTCCCGCATGACAGCATCCGCGATTGGAGGACCTCAAGAGGGTCTTCGTCGGGAACTTCCAGGGGACGTATGTCCGCCTTGGGAACTCCTGGGACCTCAAGAGCTGCCAGTAGGAGCCCCGCGAGTCCCTACGGGATTACATCTGTAGGTTCTCAAAGCGGTGCAACTCCCTACCTGATGTCGTCGATGTGGACGTCATCAGCACATTTCTCTCTAGGACAACCTGCGAGTCCCTGATCCACAAGCTTGGCTGCTTGACGCCCCGTACCGCCCACGACCTGCTCGACGTCGCCATGAACCAGGCCTCTAGCGAGGAGGTGGTCAAAGCAGTCTTCAATAGAGGCCAGGACAAGGGCAAGGCCAAGCATGAGGACCAAGATGAGGGCCCCTCCATGCAGAGGGGTAGGAAGAACAAGAAGGATCGGTGCTGAACGAACAACTCCGCGTTGGTCGCCACAGCTGATCGCATGGGCAAGTAGCCCTAGTAGGGCCTGCCTGACCATTTCGATAAGCTCATGGATAGCCCATGCACCAACCATGCTTACCCCATCAAGCACCTCTACAAGGACTACGAGCTCCTCAAGCATTTCTTGCGATAGGCCGATGGGCTGAAAGAAGGAAAAGGCAATGAGGCAGCAGCCAAGAAAGGAGGCGTGGCGGGCAAGGATGGGGACTGCTTCCCCAACCCTGTGGAATGCATCATGATCTTAAGGGGATCCGATGCCATCTACTCCAAGCGCTAGCACAAACTGCGCTACCAAGAGGCGTGCGTCGCCAAAATGGTCGTCCCCTCCTTCCTTCGCTGGTCAGAATCTCTGATCACTTTTGATCAGAGGGACCATCCATACCATGTTGCTAGACTAGGATGCTACCTACTCATCGTCGACCCCATTGTTCACAAGAAGCGCCTCACCAGGGTGCTGATGGACGGAGGCAGCGGCCTCAACATCCTCTACGTCGACACCCTCGACGTCATGCGCATCCCCTAGTCGGAGCTCTACCCGGCGAGCTTTCCCTTCCACGCCGTGATCCCGGGAGCGCAGGCATACCCGCTTGGGCAGATCGACCTGCCCATCACGTTTGGCGACCGAGCCAACTTTCGCTCGGAGGTGCTCACCTTTGAGGTGGTGGACTTCATGGGGTCTTACCACGCCATCTTGGGGCGCCCATGCTATGCCAAGTTCATGGCGGTCCCCAACTACACCTACCTAAAGCTGAAGATGCCAGGACCAAACAGCGTCATCACTGTGGGTAGCACCTTCTCACACAAATTCACATGCGCCCATGAGCATTTTGAGCTTGCCACTGCCGTCATCAACTTTTCCGAGATTCTGTGGCTTAGGGAGTCGTCGACCCCAGTAGTCCCAGATTGCAACAAACCAACCCCCTCGATGGCCTTCCGCCCACTCAAGGAGACTAAGGCAGTGGGGATCGACCCCACTGACCCAACCAAAATGGTGCGGATCGAGACCCAGCTCCCAGCCAAATAGGAATGCGAGCTCGTCGACTTCCAACATGCCAATCGTGATGTCTTCGCATGGAAACCATCTGACATGCCGGGCATACCATGGGACATCACCGAGTAATCACTGCGCCTCATCCCGGGCTCAAAGCCCGCCAAGCAATGCTTGCACTGCTTTGATGATGAGAGGAGCAGGGCCATAGGCGAGGAGGTCGCTAAACTCTTACCAACCGGATTCATCAGAGAGGTATTCCACTCTGATTGGCTTGCCAATCCTGTTCTTGTTAAAAAGAAGACCGGGAAATGGAGAATGTGCATTGATTATACTGGACTCAACAAAGCATGTCAAAAGGATCACTTTCCTTTGCCGCGCATAGACCCAATAGTCGACTCCACCTCGGGATGTGAGATCCTCTCCTTTCAGGATGCCTACTCAGGCTATTACCAGATCGTGATGAAAGAGACTGATCAGCTTACAACCTCGTTCATCACCCCGTATGGTTCGTACTGTTATGTAACCATGCCCTTCATTCGGAAGAACGCTGGCGCCACCTACCAAAGGTGCATGCAGCAATGCTTCGCCGATCAAATTGACCCGCTCGATCAGCCTGATCAACCCGAGCGGCCAAAACCAACAATCGTCGTCTCTGTTGATGACATAGTGGTCAAAACGGCTCAAGCTTGCGACCTGATCGCAAACTTGGCCGCAATATTCGCGAACCTCCGAAGGTTCAACATCAAATTGAATCTCGAAAAATGTGTTTTTAGGGTTCCGAAGGGGAAGCTGCTTGGATACATCATGTCCGAACGCGGTATCGAGGCCAACATCGAAAAAATCGCGGCCATCTCCAACATGGGCCCTATACGCAAGGTCAAGGGCGTACAAAGGCTCACCGGCTTGGATACATCATGTTCGAAAGCGGTATCGAAGCGAGATGGGCTGCACAGCCCAGGAAGGAGAGGGAGAGAGTACGGAAGGGGGAGCTGGGCTGATCAGATTGAGCCCGAGAACGAGAGAGGTTTTTGATATTTTTCATTTTGTAAATATACGTTTAGAGTTCAAAATTCAAATCTTTTTCATTCTAAATCAATTTTAAAACTCTTTTAAATCATTTCTGAGTTTCAGAAATTAACTCCAACCTTTTGGAAATAAAACTTTGACTAGTTTTTAAATAAAACTTTAATATATTACTTTTTAGAAAAAGAATAAAAACTTACTCATATCTAATCCGGCTCTTAATAAATCATTTTCACTCGATAAAATTAATGCAAGCAACATGTATGCAACAAAAATTTTAACTCCTATGTCAAATTAAGTTTAATTTTATAAATTACTATTTTCCTCCAACTATTATTTGGTCTTAAATCTAAATTAAATTCTAACAAATTTTAGAAAATTATAAATTTCAAAATTTAAGGTGTTACACCAAATATAAACAAGTTAAAGAGTTACCAGTCACTTCAATATTGTTATATTGTAGTCAATGCAAAGCCAAAAATATAGTCAATGCAAGTCACTAAGATTTAGTTTAGTTTACTGTTCTCCAAGCCAAGACATGCACTCATCATCGAGCATGTTTGTTTGGCTGCTGCCGTTGTGAATGTTACTTTATAGAGAATGTTACCACACTGGAAAACAAAATTTGCTAATACCAAAACCATATCATTTCTATTCCACTAAATTGCCCAATATTGAGCTATGACACCAACTAAAATATAGTTCTTGAGTTTTGATGGAATATATATCTCTTATACACTACAAGTTCTATCTCTACATGCAAGGTATCCACATCATCATCTTCCACTAACTATCCACACCATCTCCCATTAATAGCCATGTCATCCCACTAACTTTGAACCTCTTAATGCAAGTTATCCACATCATCTTCACTAATCACAACTACTACTTTCAATATATAAGAAATATAGAAGATATCCATATATTGCTATTTGTTTTGTCTTTTTGTCATCTTATAAGTCGATCTAATTATGGTTTTTTATTGAATTCTTTCATTCCCTTACCCAATTTGATAAGAATAGATGTAAGAACCAGTAGAAGTTACTCATACATGCAAATATTTTATTTCTAAAAAAATCAATAGCAACGTGTGGGGTATCCTTCTAGTACCATAAAGCCATGAACCAAAAATATTAGTAAAGCTAAAAGGGGGTGAATTTTAATGGTGATATAAATGGTATTCCAAATAAATCTTGTGTGAAATGACAATCAAAACATAAATGTTGTATAGTCTCCAAAGAACTACAAAAGCAACGTTTGAGACTGTCTTTCCAATTTCTTTTTTGCAATAGTATCTTTCATGAGAGTGACATATTTGTTAAGATACCATTAAAAATTTAGTGGTATTCTGATTTTCCACATTAAGCATTTATTAGGAACTAATTTGTATGATACGAGTTTACATATATACAACATATCGAGAAAATACCACTACTAAGTAGGCTCCAAATAAAAATATCTTTGTCACTTACATAGGTTCACAAAATGCTACTTATGACACAAGCTCATACAATGCAATCAAGTTATTATGCGGTAAAGACCTTTGAATGAAACATTCAAAGGTGTGGTACTTAGTACATGTGCAACCAGTGCCTCCTTTTCCCTCACAATATTGTATGGAAATGGTACTCAATTTTGAGAGGTTTGTTGCCAATCCATGTGTCTTCCCAAAACCGAACCGATGCCACTATGTGTTCAAAAAGATCCTCTTGCCAAGAATTGGTCTTTGACTTTCATAAGTCTGGACCAAAATGTTTTATTTGAGAGGTATTTCCTTGTTAGAAGGTCTTGCCATGTTCCTTCCTTCGTTGATAAGTTTAAAAAAAACCATTTTCTCAATATACACTTATTTTGATATCTAGGTTTTGCATGCCTAACCCACCAAAATCCTTGGGTGTGCACAGTATGTTCCAGTTAGTGAGTCTATGCTTTTTCTTGTGTTTGTAACTTTGCCAAAAGAATCGATTGAGCGATAGTAGTCTATATTTTTGAAGGACCCTGCTAGAGACCTCAAAGAAGTAAAGCATATGCATGGCTAAGCTTGTCAACACTACGTTAATCAAAACAATTTGTTCTCCTACTTAGAGGAGTTTTCCTTTCTAGCTAGTTACACAACTTTTTCTTAAACCACTCCTTGATCATAATTGTAACACCCCAGCTCATTAGTAGTTTGTAGTAGTTGTGAAGTTGGCCCGTGTAGCCCATGTATAACTACAAAATAACACAGTTGTAAATAGTTAGGAAGAAAAAAAAAGGAAAACAACACCTGCATATCGGCCTAGACAAAACCAATCACATGATTGTAACAACTCGAATTCAGGGTAGCAACTACTATAAAATAGAGCTGTAACTCAACAAAGTAAGAGCAGCACGGGACCAGAAGCAATATGCCACAAAAAGAGAAAACGTGCGCATAAGCGCAATTCAAACAAAGGTCGCACGCGTGGCCCAAATAGCAAAAAAGCGCAGGTTGGGCTAGTCGGGCGGGTGGGCGGGCGTGGGTGCGTGCGCGGGATGGTGGCTTGCAAATGCCGGTATTTGAAAAGGTTTCATATGCTAGTGTGCGATTATGTGTGTGTGTATGTATGTCACTATGCCAGATTTTCACATTAGAGACACGTCTAGACTGTCATTAATGACACGGAAAAAAACGTGTCACTCATATTGCGTCTCTGATGTGAACACATCGGTGACGTATAAAAACAAGTCACTAATGACCTTCAGCAGGACGCGTTCTGCCAAAACACATCACTAATGATCTTCAGCAGCAACACATTCGGCCCCTATCAAAAAACAAGCAACACTTTCAGCCAAGACGCGTCACTAATGACCTTCAGTAGGGACGCATTCAGCCAAGATGCGTCACTAATGACCTTCAGCAGCGATGCGTTCAACCCAGACTTGTCAGTGATGACCCTTTAGCAGCGACACGTTCAGCCCAGACACGTCGGTGATGTGGATCTCAACAGCGACGTGTCTCTAAAAGCGTCACTAATGACAATTGACAAAAACAAAAAAAAGGAAAAATCCGAAGGTATATGGCAAGATGGCAGCACTTGTTAAATATGAATTACCAGTTGGGAGAAGGGAAATATTTCCTACCATGTTGCCACTTCCTCCAAAGCAAAGAGCACACAACCAACAGGCGCATGGAATATGCTGTTGTTTCCTTGTAAGAAAGGAATAATAAGTATTTTATTCTAAGTTAGATTTTATCTTCACAAATAGTGTACTTGCGGCTAATAGAATAGCTGGTATGCTTTAACTTCAGGGATACCAGACCCAGCAGTAGCAGGTGCACATTATTCTGTTAATTGACAAGTTATATTGATCAGCTAGAGAATCAAACTAAATGGTCTGATATACTATTTGCAGTCAGCAATTAAAATAAGGATTGCAATTGCAGGCAGACTTACATTTAAACAAAAACATGTCATTGCTGCTCTCTATCTTCCCTGATACTTACTTTTCTGCACGAAGTACCTAAACAACAACAAAAACACATGAGTTAGCGACGAGTACCAAAAAAGGGAGGGGTACCTAACATACGCAGCATGTAGAGCCAAGCCAGCGGTGCCCAGGAACCTGCACTGCGAGCGATCTCCTCGGACATCTCTGCGAGTCCCTGCGCAAACAGTGAGTGAGCGGCGAGCAACGCATCTTCTCGCGGTCAGTGTAAGCCACAGCGGCCTCACGTTGCCACTGGACCTTCCCCTGGAATACAGTAGCATAGTGACTCCCTCATCCGCCCATGCCCACATCAGCAGCCCCGCCCACGTGTCCTACAGTTCCTACACCTTCTCCGTCGCGTGCGCCGCCGCTGCCACCGCGTCGTCCTCCCGGGCTCCAGCCCTCTCCCTTCGTCTCCCTCCTCCCCATCTCTCTCTCCTCTCCTCGCCTTGCCCCCTCTCTAGGTGAGACCATTAAGGGAGATATGGAGGGAGGCGACATTGTCCGGATCTGGACTAGGGAGGCGGCGCCTGCCATATCTGAGTGGAGGGAGGAGGAGGATGTGGGAGATGATGGCAGTGTAGGAGGAGCGGTGGTTGCCAAGGAGGACGAGAAGAGAGTTAGATGGCGGCGGCATAGGAAGGGCGGTGGTCGCCGAGGAGGGTGCGGACCATGGTGCATGGAGGATAGGAGAGAGAGAGAGAGAGAGAGAGAGAGAGAGAGAGAGAGAGAGAGGAGGGGACAGGAACATACGAGTTTTTTGAGAAACTCAGGAACGTACGGGTGAGGGGGACGGGGGAGGCGAACCGAACTGTATTAAGCTTGAGTTTATTGGGTTTGATAATTTTTTGGGTCCGTGGTCTTATTTAAGTGACGTGTCTCATTCAAACGTGTCTCTGTGATCAGTGACGTGCCTAGTTGGGACGAGGGAACGATAACTTGTCATTAGTGACGTGCTTTTTTTCTTAGCCATGGACAACAACTAATCAGTGACACGTTCTGCTTACCCATGTCACTAATATAACATTAGTGATGCATTTCAATTCTATGTCACAGATGAAGGTATCTCCTTTGTGCTATTTTGGCATATTGTGTGCATACAAGCGTCGACGCATTTATACAATTAGTACAACATCATTGAAAGAAATGATTTAGAACACATAACCAATTTATTTATTTATATTTCAACTTCGGCTGTACATTATTTTTTTCAAATTATTTTGGAGATCCGGTAGGACTACGTACAGTAATATATAATTGCATACATCTGCTAACCAATCCGAGAATCTCATAACTTATTTGTGTTGTATACATCTGCATACTGTGTGTTGTATTATTTGTGTTTTCTAACTTCTCATTGTCACTATATTCGATTTCCAGTCACCCATGTATAAGGACATGCACATATGTTCGCTTGGTCACAGCGTAGATACACCCCTACAACCTGCAGTACCAAAAAGATATAGATATGTCAGCGATCAGTTTCGCGTGGCAACAGTTTCTAAAGAGACATAGAAAGATGGAGATGAACAACACAGATATCTTGGACTGTACATAAAAAGTGCATTCTTGATGTACAACTAGGATTACGTACTTCTTCTTTCCATTCGTTTGGCCCCCACGCTGATGAGTTTGTCTCTGCGTATCCCCGTGCTTTTTGGTCGGTTCCACGGGACGTACCAACCCAGTAGCTTTTCCAACTGCATGCATTTACAAATCAAAAACAGAGAAACGAAATTATTTATAATAATATGCAAAGAATCGAATAAATGGTTGTTTGATACACATGGCTAATTACTAGGTGGGGCTAAAACTTAGCACAACTTAGCTGTGATTAGGTAGCTAGTTGGCTAACAACTAGTTGAACACTAAAGCTACTTTTTAGCTGGCTAGCCGAAGGCGGTGGGCGAGGCTAGATTGAGCGGAGGTAGGGGGTAAACATTGCTACTGTTACCAATGCACACATGTCGGGTAGGAGTTCCTCGTTCCCTTAACCTTGTCGATAAATATTATGTCTATGTGCTCTTCACGTTTAATTTATGAACCTTTGGCTGTGGCTTATTATGTTGTTGTTTTTGCTGCTGCTTATGTTTCGGCGGGAGGTAGAAGATCCATTCGTGGGGTCCGGACGTCAGTCTGGTGCCTCTTTCTAACAATTTTGAGGGCAATTGGAAACTGGCAGATGGGTAAGATTTGTGGACCTGAAGGTATCATTCAATTATTAAGGATGATGCAACTTGCGAGCACTTGGACCAGGAATTTACTGTTTAGGAAATAATCAGCTATTCTGACACTCTAAGGCCAATCTTAGTGTCAGTTTTACAAATGTTTCATCTGCATCGGCCGCATGACAACATTTTTAAGAAGAGAAAAAAAGTGAGTTTTGGTATGATTGGCAACTCTTTATGAATCATAAAATTAAATGTCTATTAAACTATAGAATACAACTTTTCATTCGGTAATTTTGAAAATAACATAACGAAACTCCTCACTGAAATAGAGTAGCTTAAGGGCTTGTTTGGTTATATACTATTTACCTCAACCTGCGTGTGTATAACTAGTAGGGGCCGACTCTCCTGATTCTATTTATGAAAAAAAGAGAAGTAGATTGAGATGGAAATTAGTTCATATTTCACATCAAGACATCTCAATACACATGGATTGACGCAAGGATCTGGGATTCGACCGAGACAATCCGAATTTTGGCGAAATTTGTCCATTTCGGTTAGGTCCGAAACGAATTTTGTGCTTCAAATCTCGAAAATTCACCGAATTGAGTCCGAAATTGGAACCGAATTTTTTTCCAAAATGAATCCCAAAACCTTGGATTGATGTGAATACGAGTGTAGTCAAACAAAGTCTAAAAAATAGAAAAAGAGAGATGAATAAATGAACTAGAGAGAACTGCTCCAACACTCATCTTTCTAAAAGTTGCACAGATATCAAAGCAGCTTATCTAACTAATTAATTTTTTAAATTATTTTTTTCCGATACCCACGTGAGCCCAACCCGTCAAGCCCAGCCCGTGTCCAGGTCTAACTCCCAGATCCTTTTTGTTTGGCGGAGGCGGCGAGCGGCTGCTTCATGTGCCGACGATTATGAAGAAGCAGTTGAAGAAGATGCCCATATCAGCAGTTCAGCAGGCAGCACGCTCGTCCAACTGGCCGATGGTGAAGCCGGAGACGCTGGAGTTCAGCTCGCCGGTGCCAAGCGCGATGACGTAGAGGCATATGTACTGACATACAAACAGTGCCGCACGTGCATCTGGAGCCCTGCGGCCTGTCGCACGGCCTAACCTCGGCAAGTCCACACCGTGGCGGCCGCAGCTGCCTCACCTCCGTGGACAAATGCAAGGAGCCATTTGCCCTGTGTGCGTGCGTGCATGGATGGATGAAAGCCGAGTTTGCAAACCGAGAAGATGAAAGCCAATGACGCCGAGAAGCAGTGGTCACGTGGGTCAGGACTGGACATGAACTAGGCTTGGATGGGCCGGCCCAAAGAGAAAAATAATTGAGAAAAAATAATTAGTAAGACAGACTCCTTTGAGATCCGCGCGCGCAATCTTTAAAAAGAGGAGTATTGGATCGGAAATGAAGTAGATGGGTGGGATTTGTAACAAAGATACAAAAAGGAATGGGAGAGACAAAACGGGGCTTTCATGCATATGCTGGTGGTACCATGCTCCAAATTTGAACAGTTGAAATTTTGAATTTTAATAATTGGCAACTTCAAACAAGATTTTGAAACCTTAAATGATTTCAACAATAAAAGTCGTGAACATAAAAGTTGTTGAACTCATCACTATCTGTAACTCGTCAAGATCTTCTACTTTTATTTTGGTCATTTCTTCATTTCATAAAGTGTTAAGTGATTTCATAAAGTTTTAGTAGTAATGAAGTGGATGTTCAAATAGAGTCATCTGGATGTTGCAAAGGGTAGTCTCACACACATGCATAAATGTAGTCTCACATACATACAAAAATATGTAGTCTTACACACGTACATAAATATATAGTCTCACACGCATCCATAAATGAAGTCTTACAAACACACATTTACATAAACACTCCACGTTCAACAACTAGCTAGCCCGCTATAACGACTTTCCCCTTGACACCTTTTCGTTCCCATGGCAATATGTCTTTGGGGAGGTTCTTTTTCACAACACTGATCTTCTTAGGAAAGTCTGTGAATAGCGGCATCTCATCGTAGTTATTGTAAGCTTCAACATCGTCCACGCCATCAACTCCAATAATGTGATGTTTCCTAGAGGCAACCACGTGCTTTGTCTTCTTCTTCGGGGGGAGGTTACTTTGTGGGTCAGACATATAGAAAACTTATGCGACACGTGAAGCGAGCACCCAAGGGTCATCTTGGTAGCCTAGATTCTCGAGGTCCAAGACTCTTAATCCGATCTCGTTCAGTTGGTGTTGTTTGATCCAGCGACATCGAAACAGGGCCACCATTATATCCCTTCCATAGTCAAGTTCCCATATCTCTTCAATGATGCCAAAGTATTGGATCTTTCGCCCCAATCCATCGAGAGCCTCTATTCGAACGCCGTTGTTTTGGTTTACATATTTACTATCCTTTGCGTGGGTATAGTACGTATACCCATTGATGTCATAAGCATTCCAAGATGTCACTTGTCTCGATTGCCCCTCCGCTAACCTACTGAAGGTAATAGAGTCTGGTTTCTCCAGGCGGTATGTTTTGATCCTTCAACCATGTAGTTAGTCGTTGCTTGTGTTGTTTCATGACCCAATCATCTGAACGGTTATTTCTCTCCGCCATAATGATAGCCAAGTGTTCATCAATGTACGGTTGCATCAGTTATGTACTCTGCAAGACACTGTAATGCGCCCGACTCACCTCTTTGTAATCATGGTCGATGAACACAATTCTACCACTGGTGCCCTTCCCAACCAGCCTACCCTTGTGACGAGAATTGGGTTTACCAATCCCTTTCTGTACTTTTAGGTACTCTTGACAACACTCAATGACTTCTTCAGTACTGTAACCCTCTATCATGGAGCCCTCTGGGTATGCTCGATTATGCATGTATCGACTTAGAACCGACATGAACCGCTCGTAGGACCACATTTCATGCAAGTAGCAAGGGCCCAGCGCCTGTATTTGATGAACCATGTGAATCATGAGATGTGGCATTATATCAAAAAAAGCAGGAGATAAACACATCTCCAGTTGATTTTGTCTCCACCACAAATTCATATAGGTCACTCAGCTCTTACTTGTCAATCATCTTGTGTGAGATCTTCGAAAAGAAGTAGCACATGCGGGTGATGGCCATTTTCAAGAACTCTGGCTTTATAGCCCTGATTGCAATAGGTAGAAACACTGTCAGCATCACATGGCAATCATGAGCCTTGCAGTGTGTTATTGATAAGTCCTTCATCGACACTAGCTTCTTCACATTTGCTGAAAACCTAGTCGGGACTTTGACCCCCCTCAGGAAAGTGCATATAGCTCTCTTCTCGTCTGGTGTTAGGTTGAAGCACGCCGCGGGCAGAGTGTATTTTCCATTAGCCTTAGGTACCGGGTGAAGCTGTGGCATCATGTTTAGCTGCACCATGTGTTTTCGTGCTTTCAGACCATCCTTTGACTTGCCTGTGTCCATCAAGGTAGCAATGAGACTCTCAAAGACATTGTTCTGCACATGCATAGCATCAATGGCATGGGGGACCTCCATGTCTGGCCAATAAGGCAGATACTGAAAGAAGATCGATTGTTTCTTGAAAGGTACGCCTTTGACAGGAGGTGTGCTTCTATCTCTGTTTGTCCCATCCGGATTCTTCTTTCCATAGACGACGCATATGTTTTTCACCATTCTGTACACGTGTTCTCCATTATGACGTCTCTTCGGAGGGGGTTCAATCTCCAGAGTGTTGTCATAAAATCTAAAGAACAATTTGCTACGGTACTTGTGACTTGTCTTTAAGAAGCATCGGTTCCTTAGGTAAACTATCTTCTTGGATGCATTCAGGTACACCCAAGTAGTACCATCCAAGCAAACCAAGCATCCTGTCTTCCCTTTGATCTGTCCAAACAAAGCAAACAACACGAGGTAATTATTGGTAGTAACAAATATTATTGCTCTACATATGAAGTCCTCCTTTCAGAATGCATCGTACATCTACTCCCCATGCCGCCATAGCCTCTCCATTTCTTGCATCAAAGGCTCGAGGAACACGTCTATATCAATGCCTGGTTGTTTAGGGCCAGAAATAAGAATAGTGAGGAGAAGGTACTTTCTCTTCTGACACAACCATGTTGGGATGTTGTACATGGTCAAGATCATTGGCCATGTGCTGTGGTCGCTCATCCTCTTATTGAAGGGATTCATCCCATCGGTGCTCAAGCCAAACCGTGCATTCCTTGGGTCATCGCTGAATTCTTTGTGCTTCTCATCAAACCTTTGCCACTGACTACAATCAGCCGGGTGTGCAATCTTATCATCATCCACCTTGCGCTCATCATCCCATCATGTCATGAGTGTGGCTTCTTTATGGTTTAGGAAGATACATCTCAAGCGCCCGGTCACTGACAGGTACCACATTACCAAGGCAGGAATTCTTCTCTGCTTTGCATCGTTGCCTAATGGAGTGTCCTCTAGGGGTTGAGATTCTTGTACCACCTTTTTATACCCTTCTTATTCCTCTTTTTTCCCGTGGAGGCTTCGTCCCACCATAAAGGTCATTGTTCTTGTACCAGCTGGCCCCACACTGGGGACATTTATCTAGTGACTTGAACATTTCGCCACGAAAAAGTATACAGTGGTTGGGGCATGCATGGATTTTTTCAACCCCCATTGTCAATGGACTTATGACCTTCTTCGCTTGGTATGTGTTGGCGGGAACTGAGTTTGGTTGTGGCAGCACCCATGATAGGAGATGTAATAGATCATTGAAACTATTGTCTGACCAGCCGTACTTAGCCTTTAGGATGAGCAGCTCAAGCACAAAATGTAGCAATGTTCAATGTGTCGGATATCCCTTTTCAACACCATACACAGTCCCCTTCGATGCTTTTGTCACCCTTTCCAAATTTTTTAGACCTTTCGGGCTATTTAGTAAAATCTCTGGTCCAAGGGCTTGAATCATGTCCTCCAAATCATCTTCATCCCCGACACGTGCTCCACCATCATTATTGGCACCACCTTCGTTGTTACCATCCCAACCACCAGCATCACCACCTTGTTCATTGCCAAACTCAAAATCCATTCGTGCATCAAGCTCTGCTGAATATTGGGACAGGGATTCTATGGTTTCGTCGTCGTATTCCTCCTCATCCTCGTCGTTAACAATAACCGTTTCACCATGATGAATCCACACTGTGTAGTCCTCAACAAATCCTCATATAATCAAATATGATCTGATGATAGTCACATCTGTCCATGCCATACGGTTCTTGCAATCTTTATAGGGACAAATAATTGTATCCTTATTCTCTTTCAATGTCGTTGCATGCTTCTTTGCGGCTTCAATAAATTTATCCACCTCTTCACGGAAACCTGCTTTAAACCTTAACGAACCATACATCCAAGAGTTCCTGTACTCCATCTTTTACAACAACAACAAAACAAACATTAAAGGACTACTTTTTTAGATATATATAAAAATGAATCAAATTAATAATTACTTGAGAATAATTGTATATACTTCAGATATATATGAATATAAATCTAATATAATTACATGAAGCATACAAACACACCATGGTAGAGAAAAATTAATTAATGGCCCATTTATCCATAATTAATTAAAATACATATTTATTGATTATAATAAACAATTTTAAAGACAACAATTAGCAACAATTATACTTTACCCAATATCTTTCATACAAACCTTAGTCCAAAATTACAAAAATGAAATTAATAAAAAAACCAAATCCTAGATCTAGATCTACGTGCACATGAAACATGCATAAAACTAACTAATTGTTCACTAAAATCAAAAAACATGGACCAAATAAGGGTATGATCTTGTTCCCCTCCCTAATTTACCCTAGTACATTTGAAACTTGGGTCTAATTTGCTTCATAAGTAGCTCAAGCACAGTAGAAGAGAGAAAAAAAACAAAACTTTAATTACTCACTAACCAACCATTAAAACTATAAAAAAAGTGTGGAATATTATTTTCTTACCTTCTACAACCTCTCCACCAAAGGATTTGAGACCAAAACCTTCCCCCTAGTAAAGCAATTTTTGGGAGGTGCCCAAGGCCTCCCCACCTTTCTTTCACGGGTTGAAGTGAGTGACCCGAGGAGGAAGAAGGTGCTGCAGTTGTTTTATATGTGGGTCATTTGTAGGGGCGGCTGGTGATTAAGCCGCCCCTACAAATCGGAGCTATTTATACGAGGGTCATTTGTAGGGGCGGCTAGTGATTGAGCCGCCCCTACAAATCGGAGCTATTTATACGGGGGCCATTTGTAGGGACGGCTCAATCACCAGCCGCCCCTACAAATAGAAACGCCGGGGGCGGCTGGTGAGTGAGCCGCCCCTACAAATTAGACCTATTTGTAGGGGTGGCTCGTATCACTAGTCGCCCCTGCTGTTCTATTTGTAGGGGCGGCTGGTGTCTAGGCACCCGAGCACGGCACTATAGGGACGACTCCATCACTAGCCGCCCCTACAAAAAATTCGACCCGTTGCTAAAAATTGTTTTTTACGTAGTGAGAGTAGAAGCTGCCGCTGGGAAAAGATGTTGCCTACCAGCAACGTACAAACTACGAAGCTGCAAGGCGTGCTCCAGGGCATGCAGGTCCCTTCTATCTTCCATGCATGTTGCTTTTAGTTAATAAACCCTGTTTTGTTAATTCTCTGCAGTCTGTGTCATACCGTGTTCTATCTAATAACCCTTGATTAGAATAATAGATGCTATCCTCCTATAGTCCTAACATACATCTTTGCTCAAACGTTTATCCTTTTGTTAGTAATAATTCATCCATTTATATTATCAATGTTTCGGTCTGTTCTTATGTGGTGACATCATGATTAATCTCTCATGCTGCGGTGATACTGAGCTTCAAACTGGTTTGACACGAGAAAAGCATGGAGGCATGGAATTTTTTGAACGAGTAAAGTATTTGGGAAAATAATTTGATCTTCGTGATCTTGGTTTAGCTTGATAAATATCTATATAATTAATGATTAAAAAATTAATGCTTGATCGATTTCTATTGAGTAAATGCTAACTAATTTGTAATGGTTTTTAGATGAGCCGTCATCATATGCTTGCTATGTTGTGGATGGAACAGGACATCAGATCGCCAGTTCAACAAGGGGCTAGACGCAGGTGACCGAGTTTTGATCCACAACAAAGCACCGCTAACATGACATAAATTGGATTGGTTGTTTCCTTGCTTATCTTGTTTAATTTCTGCATTATTGCCTGTCACTAGGAGGATGATGTAGGGCTCGCCATTGCTTCTATTATTTGTAATTATATGCTAATTGGTTCAGCATATTACTTATTCAGAGATGATTTCGCAGAATCTATGCAACCAGGTGGTTGCTTCATATGTGAGTTGTCATTCATGAGGCTACCGAGTTCAGATTGTGATTTGGCGAAAGCAACAATACTACCGGTAATCTATATGTTTTTGACCCGTGGTTTATATATTTTTAGTCTTTTATGCAAGACACGACAGCTATTCTAAGCAATGATAATTTGGACTGTGTTGAACAGTGTCACACCTGATTTTAAAGATAAAATGGGAGGCATAATCTTATGTGCGCCCAGAGATCAGTCACACACATAAGTCGACAAATTATAGATAGTATCATCACAAGTGTTTATTACATCACGTATAATAAGACAAAGTCTTCACATAAATGTAGCGGAAGTATAAAGAAAAATCTCTCGCGGAAGCTCTATATCACAGGGACGTCAACTGGTTGACCACAAGTCTAGTAATCCATACGAAAGTCGTCATTACCATAGCCATCTATTACCCATCCGGGATTTTTATCCAAATAATGAAAATAAACAAATATAACATGGGGTTCATGAGGCTGAAAAGGCTGACACTGGTTTAACTGCGATTAGCTTTTAGTGAGTCATCTTTTAGCAATTGGGTGGCAACAAGTTTATTCACAAGCTCATATAAACACATGATCAGGTAAACATGAATAATGAATAGCATAAATGGATAATTATTAGTGATCATCTATTCCATAAGGGTCCAAGGCCGCTCGTGACCGTGAGCACGACTAATATACCAGTTTTACACTCTATAGAGGTTGTACACTTTCACTGTGAGTCGTGATACCCATATGCCCGGGTTTATAACTCCCAAAACACTTCCAAGGTGAGCAGGCAGGGTTTACTATGAAGCCTTTCAAAGGTTCGTCCAAGAAGTTAGGGCCATTAGATTTACTCGGCAAATAGATGTAGGAACCCCCCTATCGAATAGCACAATTCCATCACGGCTATACACATAAGAGTAGAGGTTGTCCTATACCTGATTCGGAAAGCCATTCTTACACCATAAAGGTAATCTCTAACAAGCTAGAAAACATCCTCATACTGAGCTAAAGCCAGAGCCATGTAGCCCTCACAGCTGTACTGTAAGTCCTGGATGTTCGCTTACATATAAGTCCTTAGGGAGTGGAATCTGAAGCATTTAGAAAGTAGCTAAACACTCCAGCCCTCTATTTCCAAGTTGTTAAAAAGTCATCTTTTAATGTTTATTGCATATACCATTAGTCAAGTTACAAAATCATGGTTTAGTTGAGCACTAGCAAAGCTACCCAATGCATATCTCATAGGAGACAAGGTATAAGTTCAATTCTAGGGAATTCCTATCAAGGTGACACATGCAATATGAATTAAATGTATTAAAGTTAATAGGAAACAAGCGGTAGAGTCTTACCTCCTATGACCAGAAGGTCCCGGGTTTGAGTTACGGTCTCCTCGCATTGCACAGGCGAGGGCAAGGCTTGCCACTGACACCCTTCCCCGCACCCCATACAAAGCGGGAGCTCTCTGCACTGGGTACACCCCTTAAAAGTTAACAGGAAAAAGGATGACCCAATGCTATACTTGCCTTGAACCCCTGATCCTGCTCGTCAAAGTAGTACTCTTGATCACCCACAAATTGCTCATCGTCTATACTCGATAATCACAGCAGCATACAAGCATCCAGAAGCAATCATGCATAGCAAACAAAGGCTATAGATTAGAATAGTACACCAATTAGCATAAAATCAAGATGAAAAGTTTGTAAAACAAATCTACGTCTTGCTACGAACACATAGACGTGAAGATCATGAAAATCAGAGCTAAAACGAAGAAGTTATGAATTAAACAAGATTTCCTTTATGTAAAGTTGAAACATACATAACAGTAGTATGAATATGTAGATTACACAATTATGAACCTAACGCAACTTGAACGGATCAAATCGGAGTTAAAACGAAGATTTTAGGTGTAAAACAAGATAGTGGCAAAACTGTAAATAGATGAAAATGTATTTTAGATCTAACCGATAAAACTACGTTTTCAGAAGAAGAAAGCGTATTTTGAATCTAATCCAAAAGAAAATACATTTTCAAAAACTAGAAAACGTATTCTGGGGAATACGTCAAGGACCGCGGGTTTGAACATTAGAATCTTGCGGGGGTTCTTTTGCAATTTTGCCAGGCCGAATCGGTATCATGAAATCTAGACCGTTGGATTAAGATCGGATGGCCCAAAATAGATCGGGAGGGGAAGGCCGCCGGCGCCGAGCAGAGCGGCGACGGTGCCATGGCCGGGCACGGCGGTGCACACGGAACTTAGCCTACGGACTATGGCGGGACGAACCAAAGGCACCGGAAGATAGAAGAAGGAACGGAGAGCTCAGCTAGGTAGCTTACCGAGGCGCGGAGCGATGGAGGGCGGTGCAGTGCACGGCGTAGCGGGTGGCTCGTCGGCGGCTAAGGTTTGGCGGTGCTGCGTCTTGGCAATTCGGCGAGGGCTGCTGCTAGTTCTAAGACAAAAAAGTGAGGCAGTGGGGTCGGTTGCTATTTAGGGCCGAGGAGTCTTGGGTGGCACGGCAAATCGAGGCGTTGCGCCGACGGAGTCGGAGTCGACGGCAGCGGAGAATCCAGCTCGGTCACGCGCGAGGAAGAAGAACAGTGCGCCGCTGACGCGTGGGGCTAGTTGGACAGAGACTCGTGCGGGGAAGAGAGGGAGAAGAGAGAAAATAAAATTCCTTTTCTAATTTTCTCAACACAATTTTAAATCCAATTTAAATCCAAATTTAAATTATTTTGCAAATTTTGATCAAACCAAAGCATCATAAATAAAATATGCAGCAGCATGTATGCACATACATGTATGTAAACCTTATATTTGATTTTACTTTTAACAAAGTTATCATTTTCTAAATTTAAATGCTCACAAAATGCATAATTAAATCATTTTCTCCTATTTTAAAATCTTGTAAATTTTAGGGTGTTACAAACAGGCAAGGCTACGTAGGAGAGAAATATACTCTATGTTGTGTTGTCTCAATAGTTTGCATTATATTAATAAAGAAAATATTCTTCAGCAATTATATAGGTTAGAAATCTTCGAAAATTTATGTGAAATTGACCGTTAGTCATACCATGATTTGATATATATTAGACTATTAATAATTTTATGGTTTGATAACTTTTATTTGTCTACATATTTATTATAAGACATAAGTCTAACATTGCTATTCTTTTATTTATATATGAATTATTCTAGACACGTGCGTGTCGCACCTGCATTTCCACTAGTAGAAAGGAAACTAAGTTTCAATTCTATTTGATAACTTCCATCAGATTTTAGCGAAGACCTCCATGATCACCATCTCTACCAAAAGTCTGCAACGATTTTTCACGTTCTTTCTTAATTCTTCATCATTATGCAGCAGTGACAACGGTCTGAATCAGTTAGGTTGTTCTAAAAATGACTTGCATAACGGTGTTAGACTTCACTACAAGAATACGACCTTCTACGACATTGCACTTCTGTTGTAGAAACCAGAAATTATGTCATGTTTCACAATTTACGACGCACGTGCGATGAAAATGCATTTGTCACCTATTCCCCATACCTAATGATGTTCCGGGACAAAACTGGCATTCTCGTCGTAATTTTTGCAATGTTCATACTTGCGTCGTTGATTTACGACGCTCAGTTTTCGTCGTTATCAAGCAAAGAAAACATCACAAAACATTCACCATGGATGATTATGCATGTGCCACATAGGATAATAAAACATCATAAAATATTGTTGTCATATGATGTGACAATGACTAGGATCTGACGTGGCAATTTAATATAAAGATTTAAATCATCACAAAATCTTTGATGGCCCAACAAAGCTTCAGATCAATAACATTCAAACAATTATCATAGTTTCAGATCAATCAAATAATTGTTCCTATTCCAATCTAAGCATCATATAGGTCAAGACTAGTATGTTATTATGTTTTCCCAGGTGCACAAGTTACAAGACCATTATTAAACCTAAACCAACACTAAGTCCTTAACGCCAAGTACAACTGCAACTACACAGTTCTCCAATTTTCGACAATGGCTCACAACATTTTCAATCCATGGATGGGCCCTGAAAGCAACAACAGTAAGAAGTTAAGCAAAGTAAACGTAACCAGGGATAAGAGATAAGACATTATAGACCAAAACATGATTTTTTCACTATTATACCACAACGCAGAAACATGATCTTCCTCACAGAAGGGATATAGTTTGCCTACTATATAGATGACTATTCATCATGCCTATAAGGTTGCAACACATGCATCTTCTTCAGTAAGAAATCGATTTTTCTGTAGTACCCATTCAATTTTTGCTACAGCCAAGGATATTACATTAGCTAGAAATTGATGATCTTTCAAGTAGTATCAAGCTAAACATTAAGAAATACATATATAATTGTTGTCAATACAAATAAGCATGGTGAAGAAGCTAAATGAAGCAATGACCATTATGTGTTTCGGTTGCAAAATTTACTAGATCATGTGTTGTATTACAGAGGCGTTGTTATGTTGAGCTAGGGAAAGACAACACTTACCGCCAATTCAATCAAGTGGTTTTTACCTGATCAAGCTTGAGATGGCAAACAAAGTTTGCTGCAAGTTTCCCACAGCTACCAAATGTCAACCCTAAAATTAAACTAAATTAGATCAGATACTTGCTTCAACATGTTTGCAAAAAATGAGACCAAATATAGACAAGTTAAATTTACTTGCTTGAACATGTTTGCAAATAGTGAGACTAAATGTCACACCCGATTTTAAGGACAAAATCAGATGCACATCTTATGTATGCCAGGATCAATTTATTCATACATATGACGACTTCATTATAGTATCATAGCAATGTTCTTACTTTAACGATAACATTATTACAAAATGACCCATAGGTCTGAAAGAAAATTACATAAACTTTATTTAACTCCAGCGGAATAGGACTCCATCTTCACAGGAAGGTTGACTGGGGGCAACACCAGCCTAGAACACGTCGTTAGGGTCGAATGCACCGTCTTCAACGCACTCCTCCTCGTCGTCACCAGCGTCTGGGTGGGGCAGCAGGGAGGACAAAGAGGAAGGGTGAGTACATCGAAATGTACTTCACAAGTTTAGGAAAGTATGACATGAGGGCCAACATAAGGAAATGCTTACAAGGTTTGACACACGTGCTTAAGCGACACATCCTAATTTTCCTTAAATCCTTAGCACCTAATTACTAGGTGAAATCTTCCTTCTCCTCAAGAACCATCTGAACCAACACACGGATCCCATCCGAGCAAACCAACCATTCTCCTTACCAAGGGAACCACCCATCCAAACCAGAGTCGTCTAATCACGAAGAAGTCCAGGCCGCTCTTGTCCGTGAGTACTGGCTGATATATCAGTTTTACACTCTGCCGAGGTTGCACACTTTCACCACGAGTCGTGCTTTCCCCATCACGCTTCACACTACCTAGGTGCTTAGCGGGGTCACACTACAAGGCCTTTACAAAGCTATAGTCCCCACCCCTGTGCATTCACTAAGGATTCACCGAGGCCCCCTCTTGTGCCACCAAACTCTCCACAATACACAGAAATGGGTAGCTAATTACTTAGCCAGGGCCAGAGCCATATAGCCCTCGTGGCTGCGCTGTTAAGCCGGGTTACATGCTCTGAAGAACCGGTCCTCAGAATCCAAGTAGGAACAAGCACAAACCATTCCACCAGTTCCAACATCCACCAGAAAATATTTACCAAATTCTGACAACATACCACCACCATTTCCAACCATCCTGCCAGATTTCCTAGTCACCATGTTGCTAAAACATTACCATTCCCACGTTGCATAGATCATTAGTCAAGATTAAATTATAACATTCCCAACCCAAGACTGCAAGCTAAGCATTGACTTCTACCCATCCAAACCAGGTTTCAAGGATGATATGACAAGTTCTAGTAAACCCTAACATAGGATTCAAATTAAGACTTCATGCAAACTAATGGTCTAACTACTCTAACTCAAAGTAAAACAAAATAGGAGCAAGTATGGTCAAGGACACTTGCCTTCGTACTGGATTTGTTCTAGGATATCAAACTGCTGGTCCTAGAGGTTCTCGTAATCAGCACCTTCTCCTAACAAACAACAAACATGGCCCACAAAAATATAATAAGAAATAGTACACCAAAAAGTATAAAAACATGATATAAGCTTTACTAACGCGAAGTACTCGTCGATACAAACTCGTGAGCGAAAGAACCACCTAAAACTGGAGCTACGGTTTGAAAGTTATGGGCTTTTGAAATTAGGGGCAAAACTGTAAATAAGAAAAACTTATTTTCAGATTTTAAAATGAATAAAACTGAAAAGGAAAAGGGCCAAGGACTGCGGGTATGGAAACTAGAAAATATAGGGGCTGAAACGGATGAATGACATGACTCATGAAATAATAGTTTAATTTGACATAACTGAAGAGGCTAGATTGCAAGTTCGCGGGCAACTCAGTCCATGAATCGTGGACCGCCGAGGAGCTGTGAGAGCAGTCCACCATGAACCGTGTTGACTATGAAGGTGTATTTGGAGTTGTATTTCTAGATTTATTTTTCTAAAGAAAAACGGCCTTAAAACGTGTATGACGTCGGCGTGACATCATCAAGCTAACAAAGAATAGGCACGCACGACCAACCTGTTCGTGAGGTACGTATATGTATATTTCTCATGTATTTCCAGAATTATTTCTATGAAGAAAAACGGCCGTAATGTGAGTGTGATGTCATGATGGTGTCAACAAGCTAACCAGATTACAAGAGAAATAAGAGCACGGCCGACTGCTTGCTGCATGCGGTCGCTCGTAGGAAGGAGCTCACGGCTGCGAGCTAGAGGGCATGGAGGACGTCAGGGAGAGGCGCAAGCGGAAGAGGAGCTCACCGCGCGTCCGATGACGGTGATCTTAGTGACGAACGCAGTACAGAGGAGACGTGCTCCACGGGGAGGCGGACGACGAGCTCCGGCGAGCGAGCACGGGTCCTGCACGAACGACCACGGATTCCTGTCAAAATGATCGTGGTGTGAGCGCGAAGTCTCTTCGAGTTCAATGAAGGAGAATTGAAGAGAAGGCGGCTCAACCGAGGAGATCGCCGGCGGCCGAGGTTGACGCGGCAATGGTGACGGCGGCTGCGACTAGTGGCGCTGGAGTGGATATGGGAGACAAGGAGCAATCAGTTGATGGAGAAAGGATGCAGAGGGGATCGAGCTTGGATTTTATAGTGAGAGCGTCTAGGAACGTGGACGGAATCGAGGCTCGATTCACTGTCATCAACGGCGGCCGTCGGTTAAAGGCTATAATGGACTCCAAACTGCCGAGTGAAGGAGGGAGAGTGAAGAGGGGAATTGATGGATGCGTTTATGCGGTCGTCTTACTGCAGGAGTGAAGGAGGAGAGTTCAATGGAGATCAATTTCTCCATTTACGGAGTGCAGAGAGAGAGAGAAAGGGCTCTCGGCCGGAGGTTGAAGAAGACTTGACGGGTGGGCCCCGCCTGGCGGTGAGACACAAAGAGAGCACGCGAGTGGGCTGGCTGGGCTGGCCCGAGGCGAAGCGAGATGGGCTGCAGCCCAGGAAGGAGAGGGACAGAGTGCGGAGAGGGGAACTGGGCTGATCAGATTGAGCCCGAGAACGAGAGAGGTTTTGATCTTTTTCATTTTGTAAATATACGTTTAGAGTTCAAAATTCAAATCTTTTTCATTCTAAATCAATTTTAAAACTCTTTTAAACCATTTCTGAGTTTCGGAAATTAACTCTAACCTTTTGGAAATAAAAGTTTGACTAGTTTTTAAATAAAACTTTAATATATTACTTTTTAGAAAAAGAATAAAAACTTACTCGTATCTAATCCGGCTCTTAATAAATCAATTTTCACTCGATAAAATTAATGCAAGCAACATGTATGCAACAAAAATTTTAACTCCTATGTTAAATTAAGTTTAATTTTATAAATTACTATTTTCCTCCAACTATTATTTGGTCTTAAATCTAAATTAAATTCTAACAAATTTTAGAAAATTATAAAATTCAAAATTTAAGGTGTTACACCAAATATAAACAAGTTAAAGAGTTAGCAGTCACTTCAATATTGTTATATTGTAGTCAATGCAAAGCCAAAAATATAGTCAATGCAAGTCACTAAGATTTAGTTTAGTTTACTCTTCTCCAAGCCAAGACATGCACTCATCATCGAGCATGTTTGTTTGGCTGCTGCCGTTGTGAATGTTACTTTGTAGAGAATGTTACCACACTGGAAAAAAAATTGCTAATACCAAAACCATATCATTTCTATTCCACTAAATTGCCCAACATTGAGCTATGACACCAACTAAAATATAGTTCTTGAGTTTTGATGGAATATATCTCTCTTATACACTACAAGTTCTATCTCTACATACAAGGTTTCCACATCATCGTCTTCCACTAACTATCCACACCATCTCCCATTAATAGCCATGTCATCCCACAAACTTTGAACCTCTTAATGCAAGCTATCCACATCATCTTCACTAATCACAACTACTACTTTCAATATATAAGAAATATAGAAGATATCCATATATTGCTATTTGTTTTGTCTTTTCGTCGTCTTATAATTCGATCTAATTATGTTTTTTTATTGAATTCTTTCATTCCCTTACCCAATTTGATAAGAATAGATGTAAGAACCAGTAGAAGTTACTCATACATGCAAAGATTTTATTTCTGAAAAAATTTCAATAGCAACGTGTGGGGTATCCTTCTAGTACCATAAAGCCATGAACCAAAAATATTAGTAAAGCTAAAAGGGGGGTGAATTTTAATGGTGATATAAATGGTATTCCAAATAAATCTTGTGTGAAATGACAATAAAACATAAATGTTGTATAGTCTCCAAAGAACTACAAAAGCAATGTTTGAGACTGTCTTTCCAATTTCTTTTTTGCAATAGTATCTTTCATGAGAGTTACATATTTGTTAAGATACCATTAAAAATTTAGTGGTATTATGATTTTCCACATTAAGCATTTATTAGGAACTAATTTGTATGATACGAGTTTACATATATACAACATACCGAGAAAATAGCACTACTAAGTAGGCTCCAAATAAAAATATCTTTGTCACTTAGATAGGTTAACAAATGCTACTTATGACACA
The DNA here is from genome assembly GCF_019320115.1 of Miscanthus floridulus. NCBI lineage: Eukaryota > Viridiplantae > Streptophyta > Magnoliopsida > Poales > Poaceae > Miscanthus > Miscanthus floridulus. The sequence goes on from NC_089594.1 coordinate 42,332,576, forward strand.
AGCTCATACCATGCAATCAAGTTACTATGCGGTAAAGACCTTCGAATGAAACATTCAAAGGTGTGGTACTTAGTACATGTGCAACCAGTGCCTCCTTTTCCCTCACAATATTGTATGGAAATGATAACTTGTCATTAGCGACATGTTTTTTTTCTTAGCCATGGACAACAATTAATCAGGGACGCGTTCTGCTTACCCATGTCACTAATATAACATTAGTGATGCATTTCAATTCTATGACACAGATGAAGGTATCTCCTTTGTGCTGTTTTGGCATATTGTGTGCATACAAGCATCGACGCATTTATACAATTAGTACAACTTCATTGAAAGAAATGATTTAGAAAACATAACCAATTTATTTATTTATATTTCAACTTCGGCTGTACATTATTTTTTTTATAAATTATTTTGGAGATCCGGTAGGACTACGTACAGTAATATATAATTGCATACATCTGCTAACCAATCCGAAAATCTCATAACTTATATAACTGTATTGTGTGTTGTATTATTTGTGTTTTCTAACTTCTCATTGTCACTATATTCGATTTGCAGTCACCCATGTATAAGGACATGCACATATGTTCGCTTGGTCACAGCGTAGATACACCCCTACGACCTGCAGTACCAAAAAGATATAGATATGTCAGCGATCAGTTTCGCGTGGCAACAGTTTCTAAAGAGACATAGAAAGATGGAGATGAACAACACAGATATCTTGGACTGTATATAAAAAGTGCATTCTTGATGTACAACTAGGATTACGTACTTCTTCTTCTTTCCATTCGTTTGGCCCCCACTCTGATGAGTTTGTCTCTGCGCATCCCCGTGCTTTTTGGTCGGTTCCACGGGACGTACCAACCCAGTAGCTTTTCCATCTGCATGCATTTACGAATCAAAAACAGAGAAACGAAATTATTTATAATAATATGCAAAGAATCGAATAAATGATTGTTTGATACACATGGCTAATTACTAGTTGGGGGCTAAAAATTAGCCCAACTTAGGTGTGGTTAGGTAGCAAGTTGGCTAACAACTAGTTGAACACTAAAGCTATTTTTTAGCTGGCTAGCCGAAGGCGGTGGGCGAGGCTAGCAGATTGAGCGGATGTAGGGGGTGAACATTGCTACTGTTACCAGCGCACACATGTTGGGTAGGCGTTCCTCGTTCCCTTAACCTTGTCGATAAATATTATGTCTATGTGCTCTTCACGTTTAATTTGTGAACCTTTGGCTGTGGCTTATTATGTTGTTGCTTTTGCTGCTGCTTATGTTTCGGCGGGAGGTAGAACATCCATTCGTGGGGTCTGAACGTCAGTCTGGTGCCTCTTTCTAACAATTTTGAGGGCAATTGGAAACTGGCAGATGGGCAAGCTTTGTGGACCTGAAGGTATCATTCAATTATTAAGGATGATGCAACTTGCGAGCAATTGGACCAGGAATTTACTGTTTATGAAATGATCAGCTATTCTGAAATTCTAAGGCCAATCTTAGTGTCAGTTTTACAAATGTTTCATCTGCATCAGCCCTCGCATGACAACGTTTTTAAGAAGAGAGAAAAAAGTGAGTTTTAGTATGATTGCCAATTCTTTATGAATCATGAAATTAATTGTCTATTAAACTATTGAATAAAACTTTTCATTCGGTAATTTTGAAAATAACATAATGAAACTCCACTGAAATAGTCTAGCTTAAGGGCTTGTTTGGTTATATACTATTTACCTCAACCCGCGTGTGTATAACTAGTAGGGGCCGACTCTCCTGATTCTATTTATGAAAAAAAGAGAAGTGGATTGAGATGGAAATTAGTTCATATTTCACATCAAGCCACCTCAATACACATGGATTGACGCAAGGATCTGGGATTCGACCGAGACAATCCGAATTTCGGCGAAATTTGTCCATTTCGGTCAGGTCCGAAACGAATTTTGTGCTTCAAATCTCGAAAATTCACCGAATTGAGTCCGAAATTGGAACCGAATTTTTTTCCAAAATGAATCCCAGAACCTTGATTGACGTGAATGCGAGTGTAGTCAAACAAATTCTAAAAAATAGAAAAAAAGAGAGATGAATAAATGAATTAGAGAGAACTGCTCCAACAATCATCTTTCTAAAAGTTGCACAGATATCAAAGCAGCTTATCTAACTAATTAATTTTTTAAATTATTTTTTTTCCAATACCCACGTGAGCCCAACCCGTCAAGCCCAGCCCGTGTCCAGGTCTAACTCCCAGATCATTTTTGTTTGGCCGCGGCTCCGTTTACTCGTCGAAGGAGACGATAGGCGCGGTCCCCTCTTGCAGCGCGGAGGCGGCGAGCGGCTGCTTCATGTGCCGACGATTATGAAGTAGCAGTTGAAGAAGATGCCCATATCAGCAGTTCAGCAGGCAGGACGCTCGTCCAACTGGCCGATGGTGAAGCCGGAGACGCTGGAGTTCAGCTCGCCGGTGCCAAGCGCGATGACGTAGAGGCATATGTACTGACATACAAACAGCACGTGCATCTGGAGCCCTGCGGCCTGTCGCACGGCCTAACCTCGGCGAGTCCACACCGCGGCGGCCGCAGCTGCCTCACCTCCGTGGACAAATGCAAGGAGCCATTTGCCCTGTGTGCGTGCGTGCATGGATGGATCAAGACCTCACGGCATGCCAGAGCTATAGCAGAAACCGAGTTTGCAAACCGAGAAGATGAAAGCCAATGACGCCGACAAGCAGTGGTCACGTGGGTCAGGACTGGACATGAACGTACTAGGCTTGGATGGGCCGGCCCAAAGAGAAAAATAATTGAGAAAAATTAATTAGTAAGACAGACTGCTTTGAGATCCGCGCGCAATCTTTAAAAAGAGGAGTATTGGATCGGAAATGAAGTAGATAGGTGGGATTTGTAACAAAGATACAAAAAGGAATGGGAGAGACAAAACGGGGCTTTCATGCATATGCTGGTGGTACCATGCTCCATGCACATACGTGCATGTTGGCTGAGCTCTCGCGGCACTGTTATTTTGCTACCTTAACTTGTACAGGTGAAGCTTACTGTTAAGGCTATAATATGAAATGTTTTAATATGTTCAGCTTATACACGTAGGGGTACTTTACCAGGAGAGGGTGCATCTTGTTCATGATGAGAAGCATCCTCCACAGGCGACACCTTCTTTGGTCCCTTCAGGCGCGGCACCTCACTAATTAACCCTGCATTTGCAGTGCGTCGGAGAAGACAGTAAGCAATCTTTTCTGAGTTCCTACTACCAAATATGCTGCATCTAATCTAAGAGATGGAGATAGTAGTATTTGGATCGAGGTTTATTACCCTTATCCTTGGGCTCAGGCATTGTTTGCGTTAAGGCGTAGCGTAACAATACCTGTATTGTGTTTGTTCTTGTTTCGCTTGAGGTTGTGATATTTGTCTTCTGATGTGTGCCATATATATACAGCCTGTCAATGGCAGCATTGTGGAAATTGCATCCTTGACTGATCAGTCAGAACTGCTGCCAATGATGTATTCGTAGCATTATATATATATATATATATATATATATATATATATATATATATATATATATATATATATATATATATATATCTCGGTATTTTCTGAATATCTAATTGACTTGTACATTACTGACTTACTGTATGCTCGTGTGTGAGCGTCCGTTTGGCATTGGGCCTCAACCAGGTAGAACACGCTTGTTCAACTTGTTCCTCTCCCAAACATTGTGGTGCAATTTACAGCTATCTTCTCTCTTAAGTTACATTCGTTCAATTGATATCTCTCTACTTATGCATACTTGTGGTCAAATTTAATAAATCACAAACAGACAAATCTGTTTACAATGTACTATGGATCTCCGTGAATATGAACTTTCTAGGCAATAGATGATTTCAAACTCAATAAATACGTATGTAAGGCCTACCGAACCCAGTGCTCACTTATTTGAGTTGTTCAATCAAGGAGCATTATACAATATATTTGGTCGGAATGTTCATCACTGTTTTTAGATATACTGTTTTTTTAGATCGCAGGTAATGCATGTCAATGTTCTTCTTTATTTGTTCAATCACAAAATGTACGTGTTCAAAGTCACATGCAGTCAAATGTCATAGTTGTCTACAATATTGTAGCTCCGATACTAGCTACCTGCAACTTCTGGGAGCTTGCCACAACTAATTGATGCAGCGCAAAATTATCCTATATGTAACGAACCACAAACTGAAGTTGGTGGTGATCCGTGTATTGACAAATTTTCTTCTTCATAAGTTCAGCAAACTTCTCATATCACTACAGGAATCGGCCTCTTTGCCGACTGCCGAAAGCAGTCGGCAAAGGCTGAAAAACGGTCGGCAAAGGCTTTGCCGACCGTTTTTCGCCTAGGCAGTCGGCAAAGGGGTGCCGGGAGAGAAGATGTCGGGAAAGAATTCTTTTCCGACTGCCTTCCGGACAGCAGTCGGTAAAGGCTTCCCCGACGGCCGTATAACCAGTCGGTAAAGACTCCGTCGCCGTCCCGTCCCGTCTCCTTTGCCGACCGCCTTCCTGGCAGTCGGCAAAGGCTTTCCCGACTGCCAGGAGAAAAGCAGTCGGCAAAGGCTTTCCCGACTGCCAGGAGAAAAGCAGTCGGCAACGGATTTCCCGACTGCCAGGGGAAAATCAGTCGGGAAAGCCTTTGCCGACAGCTTTTCTCCTGGCAGTCGAAAAAGGCTTTCCCGACTGCTTTTCTCCTGGCAGTCGGCAAAGGCTTTGCCGACTGCCAGGAAGGCGGTCGGCAAAGCTGGAAATTTTTTTTTTCTCTTTTCTCTCCTGTTTTTTCATATACATATCACACTTTAAAGTACACAGATCACACATTTATATATATAAGCCAAATGCACGCATATATAACACGAATTCACATATAGATCACATCCAAGCATCCATAAGCATTAATATCCATACAGTCCACAGATCATCGAAACATAAAAAACAAGTGCGCAAGTCCAACATCAAACCAAAAGAACTTCACTCCTCGTGCGACCCACGGTCCCTATGCTCATCCTGAACTGAAGGCCACGAAGACCATGAGGACTGGCCTTGCTGGAGCGGCGCCGACGTGTAGCGGTGCTCCCACCCGGTGTGCGCGTGGTGGGTATGTGGCAGAGGGTAGCTCACCGCCGCTCCGGTCCCGTACTGTGGAGGCCGAGGAAGACCGCCACCCGGAGGCCCGAAGTATGTCGGAGGCGAAACAACCTGCCACCCAGGAGATCGTCCATCTGGAGGAGTCGGGTTCGAACCCGCTGACATTGACTGCACAAAGTAGACATGATCTCATTAGTAGCTACACAGACCTCGTGAAAACAATGGAGACCAATATATATACTCACCGTACTCCCCGTAGGGTCAATAGGTGCTGGACCGAACATCGTGGCGGGTAAAGGAGGCATGACAGCACCAGGGATCTGAATGCTCTGAATGTAGCTGGCAAAGTCCTGCCTCCAGCGCAAAGCCTCCTGCCGATGGGCCTCCTCTCTGGCCGCTATCTCCCGCCGATGGGCCTCCTCTCGGGCCTCTGTCGCGGCCCGCAGCTCGGCCAGCTCGGACTGCAATGTCACACCCAGGTAATTAGGTACATATGTAAAACCAATTAACGAGGAATGGAACTGAAGGTACCTGAACCGCTGCCAACGTGGACGGCTGCCGACGACGTATGGGGACGTCGGAGGTCGTGCTGGTGGACCTACGAATCTGACGAAGGCTAGGAACGTTGGTCGGATCGATTGCGTTGTTGGCAATCGAGTACTGGCCGTGCGGTTTCCCTCCTCCCGTCCTCATCACGAGGTCTGTGTCCAGGGGCTGCTGGGTTGGATCGTAGTCCGGACCATAGCGCTGGCGAGCCGCCTCGGTGTACCGGGCCATCTTTTCATAGACGTTCGGGTTGGTGTACGCCTCGGGCCCATCTGCCGAGCTGAAGACGTTGTTCGGATCAGACGCTTTGCCCTTGTTCGACAAAGCGTAGCCCTCGTACAAGTTGATGACCTGCCCGTCATGGTAGCGGGACTGCAAGGAACACACAAGGACGATTACACGTAATGAGATAGAATAAATAAATAAATAAATAAATAAATCGACAGAAGCTTACCCATGCGTCACAGTACTGTCCGAGGGAGCGGCTCCCTTGGTGGTGTGCCGGCCCTTGCCTCATCTTGGCACGTTCACTTCGACTGCGACGCTCCTCATACGACTCCGGCGTTCTCCAGGCGTCCACAATGGCCTCCCAGCAGTCCATGTATGTTTTGCACCATTCAGCAGGAAACTACATGACATGGCAGAAGATGAATCAGTAGTAACGTCTTCTACTTCATTTGCATGGAAGGAATCATAAGCAATGTTCCTTAATTACCTGCATGTAGATGTCCTTGGCAACGTCGGTCTCAGGGTAGTGGAGCATCTTCTTGGCGTCCGCGGGTGGCAGCCTCTCAAGCTTCACGTCAGCGTAGTAGGTGACGAGGACTTGGACGTGCGCCTCGTAGTACATGTCCTTCACCCGCGCCATGGCGGCCCGGTCCTGCACCACCGACGCCCGGTCCTCGTACCCCTCGTCACATGTGAACCAGTCCTACATGTTTCATTAGTTCAAAAACGTCCAGCGAATGTGTATCGACAAAGCAGTGCAATAAGAACTCACCCAAAACTCCATCTTGATCTTTGTCGCGATGGGGACCTCGTGTGCGTCCTTGACTTTGTAGAAGTCCGACCAATGCCAAGGCACCACCTTGGTCCCGTCGTCGAGTTCGATAAGGCCAGGGTAGTGCTTCTTAATCAGGAGGCCCAGCATGCCATTCGGACTGCGTGCACCACCCCCGCTCACAATCTGCCAGCCTCTGCACAAGTCAGTAAGAAGAATTGTTAGTCTGAAGTTTTAATGTTAAACATGTCATATGAATAAGTCGTAAAAACATAAATGGTTACTTACTTAGAACCTTCAGGTCGAATCACAGGACGGTGCTCCAAGGCGATCGTCGCTCTAGGGAGACGTGTGATCCCACGCTGGTAGACCTTGCGCGAACCTGAGGAAGTCGAATCCCCTGGTGTCTCCTCCTCCCCCTCCTCCTCCTCCCCCTCCTCCTCCTCGCTGTCGTCTCCGGTCTCCTGCACGTCGTCTGAGGGAAAGAGCTGCTGCCTCGCTGTCCTACGACGTGACCGAGTCTCCTCTGACGTCGGCACCTCCAACGCCTCGTCATCGATGCCTGTCGGTGTCGGGGCCCGTGCGTAGATCGACTTTGTGTTTCGCCGCGGTCTACTTCCGCCCGGCATTTTGTCCTATGCCTGCAAAAACAAAGACAGAGATTAAACCAATTAGCACATGAATTAGAATAATAACAAAGTAATAATAACAAAGTAATAATTGCAAAAACAAAGTAATAATTAAACAATATAGTATATACATGAATTAGAATGCATCTCCACGAACGATAGTGGTTGGCTCCACGTCATCGCTATCATCATCATCATCATCATTATCATCGCTATCACTCCACTGGAAATCCTTGCGTGCCTGAGCTGTACTGTCCTCAACACCTAGTTCGCGACAAGCCCTCCATTTCTCTAGCATGATTATGTCTTCAGGATCTTGCACTACTTCACCCTCATCCTCATCAACCTCGTTGTCTACTTCCATGTCCATCAGCGATTCAATGTCTATCGACAAATGGCCATTTAGGCCCTCAGGAATATAGAACTCTCCGTTATCTGCCGTTGGGTCAAAGTTGTAATCATCATCAGTTGGGACAGGCAATTTACCGCGTGGCGATACCGAGTGCACAAGGAACCAACCCTTAAGCCTCTTATCGTCCTGGCACGCCCATGGGAGATAGTAAACTTGCGTGGCCTGTTGAGCCACAATGTAGACATCTTCACCAGCATAGACGGAATCCTGTCGAATTTCAACTTGCCCAATGTCATCTTGTCTTCTAACTTCATTAGGATCGAACCAATGACATTTGAATACCACTGGTTTAAGTTCTTTCATGCCCTCAAAGTGGAGCTCATATATTTCTTCGACTATGCCATAATAGTCGAGATTGTCGTTGCCGGATGCGTAGATGGGTTAGCTTCCATGCATGCCCACGTCTGAATCGGAATTTCGGCAGCACCTCCCCGCTGTTCTCCAGATACACGTCCCCGTAGGGAGTGTGTGTATCCGGAGAACAACCGGGAGGTGCAACCGAAACTACGACTCAGACATGAGCAAGACATGGAAGCTAACCCATCTACGCATCCGTGGGCTGTCCAAAAAACGTGGACAATCCGAAACAGATACGGTTGGAAGTACTACTTCCAACTGTATCAATTTCGGACGGGAGACACCTAACTTGGTGACGCGACCTAGACCATGATACGGGAAGAGGGGTTATACCTAAGGTGCCGAGGTGACGCTGTGCAGGCCGACGACCAAGGCACGGGGCTACTTCGGATCCGCGCTTTTCTGAAACACAACAAAACAATATAAGTACAAATTTTCGGCAGAACCTCCCTTGTACGGAGAGGTTTCCAGAACCTGCAAAAAGAATTCAACATCACATACACGGCTCGATGGCCGACATCACATACACGGCTCGATGGCCGACATCACATACACGGCTCGATGGCCGACATCACATACACGGCTCGATGGCCGACATCACATACACGTTGACTGAACACATTCCTCACACAGCTCGTTGACTGAACACTTGTTTTCGTCTCAAAATTCAGCACGGTTCTAAGAGGGTGGGGGGCGCTAAATAATAGAAGGCTAAAAATGCAACTAGCCGTATACTAATAGATATTAACAAATAACATAAATGATGATATCTATTCAAAGTGCTCTTATGCCCTACAAGCTACAATATGACTGAATCACTAAATATTCAAAATCGAAAATAGAAGCTGATCTGGATCTCAGTAAAACAGTAGGCAGTAGCTCACCGAGATGTGCAGCTGCAGCAGAGATGACAGATGCAGGACTGCAGGAGCCAGGAGCAGGGGGGGCAGCCGGCCAGTCGGGAGCAGGAGCCTGGGCGTGGCCGCCGGCCGGGCCACGGCGGAGGGCAGCGGGCGGGAGGCGGCTTGCCGGCTTGGCCGCTTGGGGAGGAGACCAAGAGAAGGCAAGGAGGAGAACGGGCGGCGCCGCAGCGGGCAGCGACAGGGAGAGCCCGGAGGACGAGCGCCGGAGGCCGGACGGAGTAGCTGGGAGGGGAGATGGCCGGCGGGAGGGGGGGTCTGGCCGCGGCCGGCCGCGGCGGGGCGGCGCAGGGCGGGCGCGCGGCCACGCGGGGGCCGGCGGCGGCGCGGTGAAGGCGGGGGTCGCGGGGGCGGGCGCGCGGGTCGCGGGGGTGGGCGGGGGTGTGAGTGGATAGGGTTATCCCTTCCTTTTTTTATTTTTTTAAAACAATAGAGCCTTTCCCGACTGCCGTAAAGCGGCAGTCGGCAAAGGCTTTACCGACTGCATACAGTCGGCAAATCCTTTGCCGACTGCCTCCCCACGGCAGTCGGCAAAGATTTTTTTTTTTTTGGTTTTTTGGTTCCAATTTTTTCCTGTGGGCTAAACATATTGTTTCAAGTACAATGTACAAATTTGGGACCTTTTGATGATATTTTGCTATATTTTATACAATTATTTTATTTCCTTGCATTTTCTCGCATAGTCCAAATTTAAACTGCAGGTGCATAAAATAATCAAACGCAGCCATTCGAAAAATAATATTCATGTTGAAGAGTGTATTTTTAGACCATGTACATGAGCCCACCCAAAAATTAGAAGGTCTTGTCCACGCGAGATGACAATCCCGGTGCGGTAGAAGTATTTTTCAATTATAAAAAATTCAAACGTAGTCTGAAAATCACGAAACTTGGCAAGACATCATGATATCGTATGTGGAGACTATGGTAAAAAATTGAAAATGTTTCGAATAAGTTTCGTCGTCTGATGTCCAAAACTCTGATATCTCACATGTGATCACATATGATATCACATGTGAGATATGGGAGTTTTGGACATCAGATGACGCAACTTGCTCCAAACATCGTCAAATTTTTACCATGGTATCCGCATATGATAACATGACACCTCGCCAAGTTTCGTGATTTTCAGACTTCGTTTGGATTTTTTATAATTAAAAAATACTAATACCGCATCGGGATGGTCATCTGTCGTGGACAAGACCTTCAATTTTTTGAGTGGGTTCATGTACATGGCCTAAAAATACACTCTTCAACATGAATATTATTTTTCGAACGGCTGCGTTTCATTATTTCATGCACCTGCAGTTCAAATTTGGACTATGCGAGAAAATGCAAGGAAATAAAATAATTGAATGAAATATAGCAAAATATCATAAAAAGGTCCCAAATTTGAACATGAGATTTCAAACAATATGTACTGCCCATAGAAAAAAACTAGGATAAAAAATAATAATAATAAAAAAATCTTTGCCGACTGCCGTGGTACGGCAGTCGGCAAAGACTTACTCTTTGCCGACTGCCTAACATGGCAGTCGGGAAAGAGCTTCTTTGCCGACTGCCTTTCCTTGGCAGTCGGCAAAGAGGGCAGGCCTTTGCCGACTACTAACGGAGGGCAGTCGGCAAAGCCGACGGCCCGGAATTCCGTCCCGTCCGACCACTTTTGCCGACGGTCTGTCTTTGCCGACTGTCTTTTGCAGTCGGCAAAGACCTCTTTACCGACTGCCAGCCTTTGCCGACTGCCTTGGAGAGGCTTTGCCGACTGCCAGGCTCTTTTTCGACTACCAGAGAAAAACAGTCGGCAAAGAGCCCCTTTGCCGACTGCCTGGAGAAAGGCAGTCGGGAAAGAGACTGGCAGTCGGCAAAGCCTGATTTTCCTGTAGTGTATGATAATGAAAATCGACATAGTCATAGCTGTACTGTCTGAACGGGCCGGCGAGTAGAAGCTTAGACCAAAGGACAGTGTGCAAGTCAGGTGAGCTCATGTCAACGCCATTCACATGATATATGCAAGATGGCATGAAGTAGATAGTACGTTGATCAAGATGGTGAGGTCACATGCAATCCACACCACTACTACAGAAATGTTTTTTTCACTAGTACAGAAATAATTTTTACAGATACCTCCCTTTTGTAATAGAGGCGGTGACTTAGGACCCCGTGTCTAACCTTAGCAGGAGACACTGTAGCTACATGCACTACCGGATACAGGAGCTTTGCCGAGTGCCAGGGGCACATGGCAAAGCCCCCAAAACACTCGTCAAACCATTTGCCGAGTGTTACACTCGGCAAACGACACTCGGCAAATGGTTTATCGGCAAACGCTGTTTTGCTGAGTGTTTTTTGTCGGGCACTCGGCGAAGACTTTGCCGAGTGTCCCAAAAACACTCGGCAAATATTTTTTGAAAAAAAATAAAAAAAAGCATCAGCCACCGGACGCCACCACCGGCTCCTGCTCTGCCTCCATCCATGCCTCCATCCGCGCCACCACCGAGCGAGGGAGGGAGTTTGGGCCCGCGCCGCCATGCTGAGCGACGGCGTGGCCACCTTCCCTGCCCTGGATCCACGGCCACCTTCTCTGCCCTGCATCCATGCCGCCGTGCTGAGCGAACGAGGGAGGGAGCTGGATCCGGCCACCCCGCTCACACCGGCGCTGGTCGCCGCCTCCGCGGGTGGGGGACGCTGGTGGGGGCCGGCCCGCCTTGGATCCGCGTCGCGGGAGACAGCTGTCGCGAGGACCCATGCTCGCCGGCCACCGCCTCCGCCCGCTACCGTGAGGGTGAGAGGCAGCTGCCGTTGAAAGCATCTAGGCCCCTAGTTGGGTTTCGGTGATTAATGACAATACAAGATTACTATGACTAACGTGTGTTTTGCAGAGACAATTAAGTTAGGTCATGGTAATGGAGATCAATTGGGCAATCAAAGTTGTCATGCCCCTACGATGGAAATCATTTTGGTTTTCAAAGGATGGATGACAAGGTTAAGGATGACTAGTTCTAAGTGTCAATTGGAGTTGGAGTGACACTTAGAGTAGTTTAGGACTTTGTTTTTCCTTTGGCCGTACTATTAAGGGGGTATGGACGGGTAGCTTGACCTAGGTGAGTTTAGTGAGTTAGGTGTGGTGCACACTTGTTAAAACTAGCTCTAGGTAGCTCCTATGAATGCCTAAGATCCTTTGGAGCAAACTTCATTCACATATGATTGAGAGTTGGAAGTGAATGGAGGGTCAAATGCTGACCGGACACTGGCTCCGGTGCGACCAGACGCTGGCCGCAGGGTCCGGTCAGTTCATTTGATCAAGAAGTCTACGTTCGGTGTGACCGGACGCTGGAGAGGTCATGTGACTGGACGCTGAGAAGCAGCGTCCGGTCGACTCCAGTAAGGTTCCAGAGAAGGGAATCTGCGACCAGACGCGTCCGATCAGTACTGACCGGACCCTGGGGGTTCAGCGTCCGGTCGAGTCCAGTAAGGTTCTAGTAAGGGTTTAATGCGACCGGACGCGTCCGGTCAGTGGTGACCGGACCCTGCCAGCGTCCGGTCAACACATTTTCACTGGTTCGCGGGTTGAACTAACCGGAGCATCCGGTCAATACGACCGGAGCGTCCGGTCACCCCGCAGAAGCTCATAACGGTTCATTTTTTGGGCTGCCTTATAAATAGAAGCTCCACTCGTGTGTGGAGTTACTTTTGCTCATTCCAACAGCTGAGAAACATGTTTGTGAGTGCCAAGAAGAGCAAGGTCCTAGTGAGGTGATTGAGATTTGAGAATCCAAGAGAGTAGCCTCATTAGTGAATCAAGAGTAGCCAAGTGTGCATCCATCTCCTCATTAGGCTTCGCGTGGTCAAGTGAGAGTTCGTGCTTGTTACTCTTGGTGATCGCCATCACCTAGACGGCTTGGTGGTGATTGGGAGCTCGGTGATCACCCGGCGGAGCTTGTGGGTGACCCAACTCAAGTTGTGAGCGGCTTTGGGTGATTCGCCACAATGGAGTGTCGAAGAATCAACCCGTAGAGAGCACTTGATCCTTGCGCGGATCAAGGGGGAGCTACACCCTTGCGCGGGTGCTCCAATGAGGACTAGTGGGGAGTGGTGACTCTCCGATACCTCGGCAAAACATCGCCGCGTTCCTCTCTCTCTATTTACTTTGAGCATTTACTTTGAGCAATTCAATACTTGTTCTTACATTCATAGAATTGCCATGCTAGAGTAAGTTTGGAACATAGGTTGCAAGTCCGTTGTGCGTTAGATTAATAGAAACACTTTTCTAGGCACAAGGGGTTAATTGGGCTAACCGTAGGATTTGATTATTGCAAGAAAATTTAGAATTAGCCCAATTCACCCCTCTCTTGGGCATCTTGATCCTTTCAATTGGTATCAAAGCCTCGTGCTCACATTTTTAAGCTTAACCGCTTAGAGCAAGATGTCTCACAGTGATGGACCTCCTCCTATCTTTGAGGGAGATGACTTTCCATATTGGAAAATCCGCATGGAGGCGTACTTAGAAGCTCTAGACGTTGGTATTCTTAGAGCCGCCTCACAAGGCTTCCCAAAACCTCGGGATGCTACTAAACTACAAGGCGATGAGGTTAATTATGAAAAATGGAATGCAAAGGCTCGCAACACCATCTTTAGAGGCCTTTGCAAAGATGTGTTCAACCGTGTAAGGAACCACAAAGACGCCCATGCACTATGGTCAGACGTTTGTGCGCTCCATGAGGGAACCAAGAGTGAGCGTGAGGAATGCTATCATCTTATGATTAAAAAGCTAAATTCATTTGAAATGCTTCCCAAAGAAAGTGCTAATGAGATGTATTCTCGTTTAAATGTTCTTGTAGAGGAAGTCAATGGGCTTGGACTTACTCAAATGTCACCATCCGACGTTGTGAGAAAGATCTTGAGTGTCCTCCCCATTGACAAATATGGGCACATTGTGATCGTGCTACATCAAGGTGATCTTTCCGCCGCTACACCGACACAAATCTTGGGAAAGATCAATGCTCATGAGATGTACATGCACATCACGCCACAAGATGGCTCATCCTCTACAAAGAAGAAAGAGAAGGACTTAGCATTCAAAGCTAGCCAAGATAAGGGCAAAGCAAGACTTGAGTATGAGAGCTCAAGTGATGAAGAAGATGATAAAGAAAGTCTTGCTCTCATGGTGAAGAAGACCGCCAAGATGCTAAAGAAGCTAAACAAGAGTGGCATCAAGTTTGACGGCAAGAAGAAGAAGTTCTTCACTAGCTCAAGAAGAAAGCCAATCTTCGAGATGGATTGCTACAATTGTGGCAAACTTGGCCATCTAGCTCATAAATGCACAAAGCCCAAGAAAGACAAGTTTAAGAACAAGAACAAGGGCAAGAAAGATGACTCAAGCAATGAAGATGAAGATGAGAAGAAAAAGAACTAGCCATACAAGAAGAGAGATGGCAAAAAGAGGGACTTCTATAAGAAGAAGAAGAGTGGAAATGCCTACATTGTCGGTGATTGGCTCACGGACATTGATTCATCAAGTGGATCATCCGATGATGATAGTGACAATGAGAAGGTGGCCGCCATTGCTATTGATCTTGCATCTTCACCGCCACCATTGCCATCATCCTCTACACACCTATGCCTTATGGCCAAGGGTGAACGCAAGGTAACTAAGAATGATGATAGTAGTGATGATGAGCAAGCTAGTGATGATGATAGCAATAGCGATGATGATGATTCACCTACATATGATGATCTTGTCAAAATACTAAGAAAATACACTAAGATCATTAGAAAGAGTAGAGCTACAAATGAAAAGCTTGATGCTAAAAATGATTCACTCTTAGCTAAGTGCGATACATTAGAAAAGGCTAATGATGAGCTTAGAGAAACTAATGATGCTATATCATCCAAACTCAAGGAGCTCAAATTTTCTAAGAAAGAGCTTAAAGATAAACATGATAAACTTGAGTGGGTCCACAATGAGCTCATCACTAGTCACAACAAACTAAAAGATGAGTATACAACTCTTAAGATCAATCATGATACTCTTATCATTGCTCAAGAATTCCTACCAAATGAGCCACATGATGCTACTAACAATGTTGTTAAGATTGATATAGCTACATCATGTGATGATTTGATTGATGAGAGCATTGAGCAAGGATCTAGTAGCAAAGGCAAGCAAGTGGTTGAGTGCAATGACTATGATGAATATGTCAAGCTCAAGAACACAAATGAGAAGCTCATGAAAGATCTTGAAGAAATGAAAAGCCACAACACCATTGTGCTAGAAACTCTTGATCATGACAAAGAGTTGATTCTTGAGAATGAGAAGCTCAAAGAAGAAAACAAGAAGCTCAAGGAAGAGAAGAAAGATGATGCTCTAAAGGAAGAAAATAAGAAGCTCAAGTTGGAGAAAGAGCATCTCAAGATTGGATTGAGGAAGTTTGCTAGAGGCAAGCACCTCCAAAGTGAGCTACTCATGAACACCGTCATGAAGATGGATAGAAGTGGCATTGGATATGTGGCAAGTATAGAGAAGAAGAAGGCTCAAGTTCAACAACAACAATCAAAGCCAAAGCCAAAGTCAAAGCCAAAGAGATGTTTTGAGTGTGGACAAGAAGGCCACTTTGCTCATGAGTGTCAAACTCCACCGCCACAACCCTTGCCCAAGCATGCTAGACCCTTTGCCTTCAATGCTCACTACATGCTTAGAAAGGACTCTAGTGGAAAGATAAAAGTCATGTTCTTAGGTCCCCCTAACAAGAATAGGCCTAAGAAGATTTGGGTGGCTAAGTCACTTGTTGAGAAGGTGAAGGGCCTTCAACAAGTTTGGATTCCTAAAGCTTGAATCTCTTGTGTGTAGGTGAACTACAAGACCGGTGGAAGTCATTGGGTTATTGATAGTGGTTGCACTCAACATATGACCGATGATCCTCGTATGTTCACCTCACTAGATGAAGAGGTAGATGGACAAGAGAAAATAACATTTGGAGATAACTCAAAGGGCAAGGTTAAAGGATTGGGCAAAGTAGCAATATCAAATGATCATTCCATCTCCAATGTGCTCTATGTTGCTTCATTGAGCTTCAACTTGCTATCCGTTGGACAATTGTGTGATCTTGGCTTCCAATGCTTGTTCACTGAGAAGGAGGTTGTTGTATCCAAGGTAGATGATAATCAAGTGATATTCAATGGATTTAGATACAACAACTTATATCTAGTGGACTTCACCTCCGAAGATGCAAATTTGAAGACTTGCCTATTCACCAAAACAACACTTGGGTGGCTATGGCATAGAAGACTTGCTCATGTTGGGATGAGCTCACTCAAGAAGCTTATGAAGAATGATTTGGTGAGAGGGTTGAAGGATGTAAAGTTTGAGAAGGACAAGCTTTGTAGTGCATGTCAAGCCGGCAAGCAAGTTGCAAATACTCATCCAACCAAAGCTTTTATGTCAATCACAAGAGTGCTAGAACTCCTACACATGGACTTATTTGGACCAACAACATACAAGAGTTTGGGAGGGAATCTCTATTGTCTTGTGATTGTTGATGACTATTCAAGGTATACATAGGTATTCTTCCTTCATGACAAATCCGAAGTTACATCTTGCTTCAAGAAGTTTGCCAAGAGAGCTCAAAATGAATTTGAAGTGAAGCTCAAGAAGATAAGAAGTGACAATGGCAAAGAATTTGACAACACAAACATTGAAGCCTATTGTGATGAAGTTGGGATCAAGCATGAAGTCTCCGCAACTTATACTCCTCAACAAAATGGTGTAGTTGAGAGGAAGAACCGGACTTTGATCACTCTTGCAAGGACAATGCTAGATGAGTACAACACCCCCGAAGCTCTATGGGCGGAAGCAATCAACACCGCATGTTATGCATCCAACCGCCTATTCCTTCAAAAGTTCCTTGGCAAGACTCCTTATGAGTTGCTCAATGGGAAGAAGCCGAACGTCTCCTTCTTTAGGGTGTTTGGTTGTAAATGCTATATCTACAAGAAGCGGCAACACCTAGGGAAGTTCCAAAGACGTTGTGATATTGGTTTTCTTGTTGGTTACTCATCAAAGTCCAAAGCATATAGAGTATTTAATCATGCCACCGGCTTGGTTGAAGAAACATATGATGTGGAATTTGATGAATCTAACGGCTCCCAAGGAGCACATGAGAATCTTGATGATGTAGGTGATGAACCATTAAGGGAGGCTATGAAGAATATTCCGGTGGGAGACATCAAGCCAAAAGATGATGAAGATGATGTACAAGTCATTGATCAACCTTCTTCATCAAGTGTGCCACAAGATGGTGAGAAAGATGGGAGAGTAGAAAATGAAGATACTCATATCTCCCATGAGCAAATGGTGGTATAAGCACAAGATGTTGATGCTCCACAACCTCCTCCTCAAGTGGTCAATAGAAGAAATACACGTCTCCTACAAGATCATCCACAAGATCTCATCATAGGGAGTCCATCAAAGGGTGTAATGACTTAATCTCAAAAACTTGCTTCATTTATTGCTTATCACTCTTTTGTCTCTTGCTATGAGCCTACCAAGGTAGAAGAAGCTCTCAAAGATCCAGATTGGATCAATGCCATGCATGAAGAGTTGAACAACTTCACTCGCAATAAAGTTTGGACTCTTGAAGAGCGACCAAAAGGTGCAAGAGTCATTGGAACAAAGTGGGTGTTCTGTAACAAGCAAGATGATCAAGGTGTTGTTGTGAGGAACAAGGCAAGACTAGTTGCAAAGGGGTTCTCCCAAGTTGAAGGTTTGGATTTTGGGGAGACCTTTGCACCGGTTGCAAGATTAGAAGCCATCCGTATCCTACTTGCATATGCATCACATCATGAAATGAAACTATATCAAATGGATGTGAAAAGTGCATTTTTAAATGGCTTTATTAATGAACTAGTCTATGTTGATCAACCTCCCGGGTTTGAAGACCCTAGATATCCTAATCATGTTTATAGGTTGTCCAAGGCGTTATATGGGCTTAAGCAAGCCCCAAGAGCTTGGTATGACTGTCTTCGGGACTTCCTCATTGAGAAGGGCTTCACTATTGGGAAGGTCGACACCACACTATTCACCAAGAAGCTTGATGGGCACATCTTCATTTGTCAAGTATATGTTGATGATATCATTTTTGGATCATCAAATGAAGACTCATGCAAAGAATTTGGTGAATTGATGTCGAAGGAGTTCGAGATGTCCATAATTGGTGAGCTTACATTCTTTCTTGGTTTTCAAGTCAAGCAAATGAAAGAAGGCATCTTCATCTCTCAAGAGAAATACACAAAAGATCTTCTCAAGAGATTCAAGATGGATGAATGTAAGCCAATCAAAACACCAATGCCTACCAATGGACATCTCGACCTAGATGAGGGAGGTAACCCGGTTGATCAAACTCTCTACCGTTCCATGATTGGTAGCTTGTTATATTTAACCACATCTAGGCCCGGCATCATGTTTAGTGTGTGTATGTGTGCTAGATTTCAAGCTAGTCCTAAGGAAACACATTTAATTGCCGTAAAAAGAATCCTTAGGTATCTTAAGCACACACCAAGCATTGGTCTTTGGTATCCCAAAGGAGCTATATTTGAATTAGTGGGCTATTCCGATTCGGATTATGCCGGATGCAAAGTGGATAGAAAGAGCACATCCGGAGGGTGCCATTTGCTTGGTAGATCACTTGTGTCTTGGTCCTCCAAGAAACAAAATAGTGTGGCTTTGTCTACCGCTGAAGCGGAATACATTGCCGCGGGTGCTTGTTGTGCACAGATTTTATACATGAAACAAACTTTGCTAGACTATGGTGTAGTTCTAGAAAAAGTACCTCTTTTGTGCGACAATGAAAGTGCGGTAAAACTTGCAAATAATCCGGTTCAACACTCTCGCACCAAGCACATAGAAATCCGCCATCACTTTCTAAGAGATCATGTTGCTAAAAATGATATATCACTAGAAGGTGTAAGAATCGAAGATCAATTAGCGGATATCTTCACTAAACTGCTATATGAGGCTACATTTTGTAGATTGCGGAATGAGCTCAATGTACTTGACTTTAGCAACTTCTCTAAAAATTGAACTTGTGTTGTCCCTTGCATTCATTGTAATATACAACATGTTTAATTTTTGGCAATGCATATAGGGCTTGTCTAACATGGTTAAGATAACCGCCGAAAAGCGTGTGAAGAAGCTTAACCTTGGATCAAACTTGACAAGCAACTAGATTTACTTACAAAGTATTCCATATGCATGGATGTTGGTTTGTCGTTTTGTTCCATTTTCTCTCTTATTGCCTATTTTTTAAAAAGAATTATAGCCTAAGGCAAAATATTTTGAAAAATATGAGGGTTTGAGAGAGGTCACTCACATCAGTCCCAATTGGTGTTTATTTGGATCTTATTCAAGTTGGGACTTGATTGGGAACAGATAGCGTGAAGGAACTTTGAAGATTTGCTGGAAAAGGACCACCGGACGCTGCACCGGACGCTGCTGTCCAGCGTTCGGTCAGTTCATAGGAGGTGAACTGCTGCTGAAGGAGTGACCGGACGCTGTGTTTGTGCGTCCGATCAGGAAGGGATCCAACGTCCAGTTGTTTGAAGGAGAATCAGGCTAGGCTGACCGGACCCTGCCTGTGTCCGGTCATGGACCACCGGATGCGTCCGGTCGCGATTCCAGAGGAATTGGACCTCTCTAGAATCGACCGGACGCTAGGTGGTAGCGTTCGGTCGCTACCACTGGAGCGTCCGGTCAGTGGATCTCGTGTGGCATTAGGACTCTTCTTCCGTTTCCTTCTCTGTCGCGTTGGGGGTCCTCATTTAACTGTAGCCGTCATGTTTTTTCTTGACCTAACCCGTACGCCGCCGTAGCTTTCCTGAGCCCTAACCTGCGCCACCACAAGCTCACCGCGGCAGCCTCTGTGCCCTAGCCGCCGCGCCACCACAGCTCCACCATGCCGCCAAGCTTCCTTGTCGCCGGAGTACAGCCCGCGCTCACCCCTGCTCCTACTCCACGACCGCACGCCGAGCACCTCACGCCTCCCGCGACTAAGCACCGCCATAGCCAAGCCCGTTCACCCAGCGCCGCCAGCCAGCGAGTAGCTCCACCGCGCCGAGCTACCGTGCCCTAGTCCATCCTCCTCGTTGGTAAGGTCAAACCTTGGCTTTCAATTTGATTTGCTTGTGACCTAGATCAAATTGCAATGCACTGATTTCAAATCACATTCAGGGCTTTTGATCTACCCTAACCCTAGTCAGTTCTGAGGTTCCCCGCGTAACGTCTCCTCTTTTCCTAGATCGTTGATCGTCAGGTAGCATGCCTGTCGTCTCAATTTTGTACCTACATTGCTTGCTTCCTAGGTCTTTCGCATCTATTAGATATATTGTATTTACTTGTATATCCATCTATTCCATCGCGCAGCGAGTCGGTGCCATTGTGGTTCTTATGGCAGTTGTCGGACAACTCGGAGCCAAGCTCGTGAGTACGGATCGAGGCCAAGCCTCAGGAGTGTCGGTTTGATAGGTGATCTTCGTCAGCAGTAGTTCATCTTCTTGTCAGATCAGATGGCTCGCACGAAGAACGTTAGTGGTGGTCTAGGAGATGATGATCGGAGGCCCCCGCCTCACCAGCCTACAGGATCGAAAGGCAAGGCAACAAAGCAAGTGACATCCAAGAAGCGCAAGTACCCCGACACAGAGACAGCGAGAGCAGCAGCAGTTGCTGATGCCGCAGAGCATGCCGAGAGAGGAGGTGCTTGCAGTGGAGTTGTCATAGCAGATCATCTAGCACCCGATGCTCAGGGTAGACTTAGGGAGATTGAGCGACTTCATGGTAGTCCACCTGGGACTGTCATGATGGCAGGACGTCGTCTGGCTATTAAGGAGCCTCGGCGTTAGGGGGAGTCCCAGCAGGAGCCACAGCAGCAGCCCCCACCAGTAGAGCCTCAGACGGCTCAGGAGACTCAGGAGGGCTAGCAGACCAAGGAGACTGAGCCGGCACCCTAGCTACGCCGCTCTGGTCGTACCAGTGCTATAGTTCCACCGAGGCTAGCTACACAGCATAGGGGTTCACACCCACCGCCTAGACCACAGGGTCCACCTCCAGTGGTACACCTTGACTTGAGGGCTACCACAGCTAGACAGGTTCGCTAGCTGAGGTTTGTTGAGTTTGACGTGTGGTTCCCTCCGAGGAGGGATGAGAGAGCAGTAGAGGGTTTCTATACACCGCTCTAGGAGGATTTCTACAATGCTTATCTCAACAGTGGGGCAATGTTCAGATCTCAGAGAGTCTGTAGTATAGAGTCTATTGTGGCAGTAGCCGGAGAGCATATCCGCCCCTACTTGTCATATTTGCTGGGGCTCACAGATCTGATTGGCCGGACAGGAGTATATGTACCATCTTGGGTTCGGCAGTTCTACGCATCGCTCTATGTTGACCCACATCATAACTTCATTCACTTTGCATTCAACGGTAGAGATTACAGGGTGATGAGTTTTAGGTCCCGGGAGATACTAAGGCTACAGGATCAGCCTGTCAGATTGCATGAGGTATGTTATGGATAGCAGGAGCCTCCCAGGCATCCTCATGGAGGGTTGGTGCCCCCTACTAATCTTGTGCGCCATTGCTTCAAGGAGCCCTTTGGTGAGGGGTCGAGGAGGAACCCCAGTGACCTAACTCCTATAGCTCGAGTACTAAAGGCCATTATCAGGAGGACACTACTTCCTAGGTTGGGATACCGAGAGGGTCTGACTCGCCTATAGCTCTGGCTCCTTAATGCCTTGATGCAGTAGACAGTGTTCGACATTTGGGACCTCCTTCTATTAGAGATGGAGGATACTATAGCTGAGGGCTTCAAGGGTCGCAGATAGCTTCCGTATGCACATTGGAT
Source organism: Miscanthus floridulus (assembly GCF_019320115.1). Lineage (NCBI taxonomy): Eukaryota > Viridiplantae > Streptophyta > Magnoliopsida > Poales > Poaceae > Miscanthus > Miscanthus floridulus. The sequence goes on from NC_089594.1 coordinate 42,354,422, forward strand.
TACATTCCTGATGCTCTAGTCTATGCAGGTTAGGACCCTAGAGATGGTTGCCGAGTATAGAGGTGCCACCACAGAGGTTCTGGCCTATAACATGGCACAGAGGATCCGGCATAGCACGCCACAGGCACCCGCTCGGCCCAGTCATCGTCCAGATGTTCCAGAGTCAGTAGCTTAGTAGGACGAGATCATCAGAGGCATAGCCGCTACTGAGGAGCAGCTTGAGGCATAGCAGGAGATGACCGAGTCCAGTGATAGTTCGGATGATGACTATCAGCCTATTCCTCAGATGCCTCCACGCAGACACAATGCAGAGGCCGACAGTTCCAGCTCAGCTCCACCTGCACCGCAGACGGACCCCGCATTGATTGCCATTCTTGAGCGGATGCAGTAGGATCAGGCACGACAGGCACAAGAGACGGCTGCCAACTTCGCACAGTTTCAGGCTCGTCAGGACGAGTTCCAGTGGCAGTAGCAGATGCATCAGCAGCAGTTACTCATGCAGCAGCAGCTTATGGGATTTATGCAGCATGTAGTGACAGCACTTGGGGCCCCACAGCCATAGCCTTCGCCCTAGCTTGCTCAGCCTGCCACCACTTCGACGACTCCAGCTGTACAGCCTAGTGGGCTTCAGAGTCAGGGACAGCCTCCAGCTCAGTTTGCTTCACCTACAGTTTAGGTGTCCTAGTGGTTGTCCTCACCAGTGGTAGCCCTGCAGTTCACACCATATCACACGGGCTTCTCCCCAGAGCAGTCACCCTCGCTTTTTGTGCCTAACACGTCAGTCTCCAGGAGTCTTAGAGCATCCTTCAGCGAGTTGATCGGCATGCCTACACCACCTCATATGCATACCGCCGGTCCTTCTTCAGTAGCCCTAGTCGCTGTGACTACTCAGAGGCTCCCCTCGTCTGTTGCCTCATCAGATCCTACGACAGACGTCCCAGCAGCATCATAGGCAGCACCTGCCCTAGCTCAGACCCAGACCGCTTCAGAGACATTGATAGCCATAGAGGGTCTGTCAGTTCAGAGCTTAGGGTCAGATGATGATGGCGCCCAGTTTCATCTTGCTCCACGTACTTCAGCACCCGGCTCATCCGCTATAGCCCCGCCGACCAACCCTTAGGTTTTGGTGTTTGACGCCAAAGGGGGAGAGGGTTCGAGTATGTAGACTCAGGGGGAGCGACATTTAGGGGGAGCTAGTTATCTAGTATTAGCTTATTATATACATTTGGAGTTTTATCTGTGTGATACACTATTACTTTTATGCATTCGTGTGTTACTTTCATGCATATTATTATATCTATGTGATAGTGATATCTACGTGATTGTGATATATGACATGTATGCTCTCTACTTTGCATTATTTATATGTCATATCACTTGTGTTATGCTCATTTGCCTTTGCTTCCGTGTTTATACTTCGATGCAAATGAGCTTTATTACTTGTACTCTTGCTTAATTCATATCCTTTGAGTACATTGTGTTGGCTTGGGTCATATAAGCTTGCCTAACTCTTTTGTTCTTATCGACAAAAGCTTATATGAACCAAGCCCGTCAAAAACCTCACTCTTTCATATACTCGAGGTGGTATTGTCATCAATCACCAAAAAGGGGGAGATTGAAAGCATCTAGGCCCCTAGTTGGGTTTCGGTGATTAATGACAATACAAGATTACTATGACTAACGTGTGTTTTGCAGAGACAATTAAGTTAGGTCATGGTAATGGAGATCAATTGGGCAATCAAAGTTGTCATGCCCCTATGATGGAAATCATTTTGGTTTTCAAAGGATGGACGACAAGGTTAAGGATGACTAGTTCTAAGTGTCGATTGGAGTTGGAGTGACACTTAGAGTAGTTTAGGACTTTGTTTTTCCTTTGGCCATACTATTAAGGGGGGTACGGACGGGTAGCTTGACCTAGGTGAGTCTAGTGAGTTAGGTGTGGTGCACACTTGTTAAAACTAGCTCTAGGTAGCTCCTATGAATGCCTAAGATCCTTTGGAGCAAACTTCATTCACATATGATTGAGAGTTGGAAGTGAATGGAGGGTCAAATGCTGATCGGACGCTGGCTCCGGTGTGACCGGACGCTGGCCGCAGGGCCCGGTCAGTTCATTTGATCAAGCAGTCTGCGTTCGGTGCGACTGGACGCTGGAGAGGTCATGTGACCGGACGCTGAGAAGCAGCGTCCGGTCGACTCTAGTAAGGTTCCAGAGAAGGGAATCTGTGACCGGACCCTGGGGGTTCAGCGTCCGGTCGAGTCCAGTAAGGTTCCAGTAAGGGTTTAATGCGACCGGACGCGTCTGGTCAGTGGTGACCGGACCCTGCCAGCGTCCGGTCAACACATTTTCACTGGTTCGCGGGTTGAACTGACCGGAGCGTCCATTCAATACGACCGGAGCGTCCGGTCACCCCGTAGAAGCTCATAACGGTTCGTTTTTTGGGCTGCCTTATAAATAGAAGCTCCACTCATGTGTGGAGTTACTTTTGCTCATTCCAACAGCTGAGAAACATGTTTGTGAGTGCCAAGAAGAGCAAGGTCCTAGTGAGGTGATTGAGATTTGAGAATCCAAGAGAGTAGCCTCATTAGTGAATCAAGAGTAGCCAAGTGTGCATCCATCTCCTCATTAGGCTTTGCGTGGTCAAGTGAGAGTTCGTGCTTGTTACTCTTGGTGATCGCCATCACCTAGATGGCTTGGTGGTGATTGGGAGCTCGGTGATCACCCGGCGGAGCTTGTGGGTGACCCAACTCAAGTTGTGAGTGGCTTTGGGTGATTCGCCGCGACGGAGTGTCGAAGAATCAACCCGTAGAGAGCACTTGATCCTTGCGCGGATCAAGGGGGAGCTACACCCTTGCGCGGGTGCTCCAACGAGGACTAGTGGGGAGTGGCGACTCTCCGATACCTCGGCAAAACATCGCCGCGTTCCTCTCTCTCTATTTACTTTGAGCATTTACTTTGAGCAATTCAATACTTGTTCTTACATTCATAGAATTGTCATGCTAGAGTAAGTTTGGAACATAGGTTGCAAGTCCGTTGTGCATTAGATTAATAGAAACACTTTTCTAGGCACAAGGGGTTAATTGGGCTAACCGTAGGATTTGATTATTGCAAGAAAATTTAGAATTAGCCCAATTCACCCCCCCTCTTGGGCATCTTGATCCTTTCAGCCGTGCCGCGCCACGCCGCCGTGCCACGCCTGCAATGCCGGGCCACCCCTCCACCACCGCCTGGGGTGCGCCACCGCCAGGGCCCCTCCCTGGATCTAGCCGTTGGGGGAGGGGTGGAGGGGGCGGCACCGGCCGCCGGATCTCGCCGGTGGGGAGGCCGCGCCGGGGAAGAAGGGAGGGGCGGGGAAGAAGGGAGGGCCCGGTTCCGGCCTAGAAGAACGGAGGAGGGGAGGGGAGGGGCCGGCCGCCGGTGGGGAAGAAGAAGGGGAAGGAGGGGCTGCTCCAGGGAACAAGGTAGGGGAGGGGGGGAGCCGGATGAGGGGGCCGGGAGCGGAGGCGGCTGGAGGGGAAGAGGGTGGCCGGGAGAGGAGGGGAGGGAGGCGGCGCCGTCGGGAGGAGAGGGGGCGCTGGGGGCCTGGAGGAGAGAGAAGGGGTGGGGACGGGAGGGCGGCTGGGGTGCTGGATGGGGACGCGGTTAGGTTAAATAGGATTTTTTTGGTTTGCCGAGTGTCCCAGATGGGGCACTCGGCAAAGTTTTTTTTTAATTTTTTTCTTCTCCTACTTTTTTTTGCCGAGTGTTTTAGATCTGAGCACTCGGCAAAGTTTTTTTTTCATTTTTTTTCTTCTCCTTCTTTTCCATAAAAAAAGATTTTATTTCTTTGCCGAGTGTATTTTTTTAACACTAGGCAAACAACCTCTTTGCCGAGTGTTTTTGTTTTGACACTCGGCAAAACGCCCTGTTTGCCGAGTGTTTTTTTTTGCCGAGTGTTTTTAGAGCGGCACTCGGCAAAGAACTTGTTCGCCGAGTGCCCGAGGGAATACACTCGGCAAACATAAAAACACTCGGCAAATTTGAGGATTCCAGTAGTGATGACCGTTGCTGGAAATCAATTTTCAAGGAGTGGTTCTGTTAAGAAATTTGCCCTTAGAAACATGTCCATTTCGAGGACGGTTGTCTTTACATAACCATCTCTAGAAGAGATAGATTATCAAAGATGGTTCTCTTAAGAGAACCGCGTCTCAAATCCAATAATAGGAGCGGTGCTCTTAGTCAACCTTCCCTAAAATTAACCCCCATAAATATGCTTCTTCCTCCTCGCGACAGCACTGCTAAGCATAGCACCATTGTTGAGCTTACTTGGAGGCGAGAAATAGCAAAAATAGAGGGTGGAGGTTTTGCCCTTTTAACCATTGAAGGAGATGGATTTGAGAGGTGAGTTTGTGGCAACCCTAAAAATACCGGCCGCCTTGCCGGGCTGAAACTAAAAATACTTCCCTCCGTTTTCGTTTACTTGTCACCAACATTTTACTGTAGCAAATTTGACCATCTGTTTTTTCTTCTAAAAAAACTTAGATACTTCAATGTATATAACACTAATGAAGTATGTTCAATAAAGAATCATATATGTGAAAACTTGATGTATCTAAAAATCTTTTGTAGAAAAAAAACGTATTGTCAAAATTGTTACAGTAAAAGTTCGGTGGCAAGTAAACAAAAACGGAGCTAGTACCAATTATTTTTAGAGGTGACTAGAACTAGAAATGCCGTAATGCCCAACCACCTCTAAAAGTATTATTTGTAGAGGTTGCTAGCCCTTCCAGCCGCCTCTAGAAGCATCTGGAAACTCCACAAGTTCCTATAAATGGATTTCTAGAGACTGTTGGCAGTTTAGCCTGCCTTATTAAAGAGATCTGCAACTTTATAGTCGACTAGCATTTCATTTGATATCATTTTGGAATCGTAAATTATGTTATAGGTTAAAATTTTGAGATTAAATATTTTTATTTTTTTCTTGAACACACAGGAGAGGTACATATCTTTGCATTAAGGAGAAAAAAGGGCAAGAGCCCTTACAACACACCCCGACACTCCTAAGCTGTCATAAGTTTTTTTAAAATTTTAAATGACCTCGAATGGAGAAACGACCTAAACCAAAGTTATTATACCTAAAGAGATATGTAACTTTGTAGTTAACTACTTTTTTATATGAAACCGTTTAGTATCCATAAATTCTGTATTAAGTTTTCAGAATTTGAAATTCATTTTTTTGAATGACCATAGATAGAGAAACGATTTAAACCAAAGTTATAATACTCAAATGGATGTGCAACTTTTTTTTTCAAATGACCACAGATAGCCTGGAAATTCTATTTAAAATTTTTAGATTTTTAGATTTAATTTTTCTTTGAATTTTTCAATTAACCTCGGATAGAGAAGCTACCCATACCAATGCTATTGTAGCCGAAGAGATCTAAAACGCTTTAGTTCAAACATTTTTTATTTAAATTCGTTTAGGTCTCAAATAAAGGTTGAATCAGCCATTGAGTCACAGGGACCAGTTGTGATCTGCCAGCTTGTGTCTAGTTTGACGAGAAGTGCGGGCGATGGACATTATAAAAGATTAGCGTTATATGTATGGTACAACCGTGGAAATTTAATCTGATCGACCTACCATTTCTTTTCTTTGAGGTTTAATTTCAGTTATACCACATGCAATGCTGTTCAATCTGTCCTCTAACTAAGCTATCTGCAGGACGTCGCTGGGTTGGCGTACGTGTCCCGATGCAAGCTTCTGCTGGGAGCTATATATGCTGAATTCAACTTGTTCCTCTCCCAAACATTGTGGTGCAATTTACAGCTACCTTCTCTCTTAAGTTACATTCGTTCAATTGATATCTCTCTACTTATGCATACTTGTGGTCAAATTTAATAACTCACAAACAGACAAATCTGTTTACAATGTACTATGGATCTCCGTTTGTTCCAGCACTTGTCTTAGAAGATCACATGTATGTCCCAGCCACGCGGTTGACAGCCATTCAAAGGGGTTAGATTGTCATCTAGCTATACACAGCAGATGGATGGTCTCCCCTGTCCCAGTCCCAGATCGTTCAGGCACCACCAAGAAACTGCTGGCATGTGCCATTTGCAATTTTACTTCAAGAAACTGTTACTGTATGAGTTTCTAGACTGCAGATATTCATATGATTTAGACCTTGGAGTATGTATCCGCAGACCGGAGACCATAGCTGTGCTGCTTTCGTGTTAATGTTGAGCATGGCATGTATTGATTTTTCCTGCATCCTTCCTGTAAACTAAACTGAAATCTATCTTGACATTGTTTGGTGATGCACGTTTTCATTAAAGAAAGTTCATGTTGGCCTAATTGCATATATAGCCTGGTGCGTAGGAAGAAAGACGTGTAGGCAGATCCTTTGCTTGCACCATCAAACTCAAAATTATTGCAGACAAGCGCGTAGATATACCTGCAACTGCAAGGTACGGTTGTGAACTGGTCATCAGTGACCACCTAACTGCTCCCTGATATTTCTTTCAGAGAGGGAGAAGAGAGAAGGTAACATCCGATCAATTGCTTGCCATGACACGGGGTGAACTAGTGTAGGTAGTTGCCAGCTAGCGTGGTTGAGGAATGGACAAATTTGTGTTTGACCAGAAGTGCAGATATTGGTTTGCCATGTGTCTAGCTCGAGAAATGTAGATAATTGATGCCCACTCGGTCGTCTCATATATTGTTCAAGAAACGTTGTCTGATTTAACTTGAAATTCAGTTATATTACTTAATTATTAATCACGGGGAGAGCGACTTCAATTTGCTTGTGAGCCATGGGATGCTGGAGAGATCATCTTATATTAGAAAATTCACTGCAGCTTCCTATATATGTGAAAACTGAGTGAAAACGACTTAACCCAACATTAAACATACCTCGTTGACGACTGATGAACGATGGGGTACTTCGTTTCAGGATGCATGCCATACGATTGAGCGCCGAAAAAAACATTTGTATGTTTGGCACAGTAACAAGTTCTGATTCGGATGAAAAAATAAATATAGTACAGTTAAGACAAGTAAGTCAGTTGATCAAGATTGTTCAAAATTAATTAGGTTAATATTTTACATGTATTTGTATGGGATCATGTGACAAGTAGTTATCCTTTTCATGCCTTGCGACAAGATTGTATAGTATTATATTGAAATTTTGCATTCACAAATAAATATCCTTTAGATATGGTTCATAATAATATTACGGGTCATTAAAACTGGTACTGCTTAACTTCAGCTAATATGCCTGCTCACAACGATGCTTGGAAAATTTCAGAATACGGTTAAAACAACACTAGGCTTTCTGCTGTTAGCTTATGCCCCTGTTGGACCTGCTTACTTGGGCCAAAGTAATAATAAGGCCCGAGCAGAAATGGACCGCATCATATGGGCCATGGCTGCATGCTGCAAATCATTTTATACTGTTATATAGGTACATGAGTAACAGGTCAATCGAGAAGTAAATTATGGATTAATGAAGTGGCCATGTCATGAGCAATTCATAAATCCTTCCCCGGTCTTATCTATTAACGTGAGGAACTTGGACTCGATTGAATACCAATCCAATATCGTTGGAAAGATTTGAGAATATAAATCTATTTACAACTTCTAATAGCTTTGGAAAGAGATAGACCGCTTTATTATCCATATATTTTTAGATAATGGAACTTGTTTGCCGACATACACAACTATTCAAATATAAACCACGAGCTCTAAGGCTCATACCTAAAAACATAGGAGAGATAAGATAAGAAAAAAAGTCTAGATAACTTAATCTATCTATCTATCTATCTATACCATAAAAGAGCGAAGGAATTAAAAATAACCTCTCACCTGGATATTCCTATCCATCTTGGTTTTTGTCCCTTAGATCTACATTAAAATAATATCCGACACATCTAAATCATCCATAGTGATTTAACAAGCGGATCTAGCCGAAAAACTTATAAACGTTTACACGTGTTTCTCTCTTGCACGCCGCACTCTCTCACGTTTTTTTTTCACCGGCTATTTTCCTACCCACCCAGCGATACCCACCCGCTATATCACACAGCCCGTTTTGTAAAATATACAGTCGTTTCCTATTCCATCGTTTGCGGAAACTTCAATCGCATCTACGATTTGATAGCTGCCGAACTTGATCAGCGCTGCCACGATGGACATCGTCTCGATCCGGCAAGCTCGGAGGACCAACCCCTTCTGGCCGGCGCCAGGGAACAGGTAGCGCCCAGTAGCCGGACGGCGCCGCCGTGAACACGTGGTGCCGAGCGTGATCACGTCGAGGAATCGTAGATTAATTCCTCCTCACGGAGCCTCCGAAGCCCTAGCGCGCCACCACCACGAACAGCACTGCAACGTCATCCCGATGGTCATCCGTGGGATCGCGCCACCGGGGCTCGCTGCCCATGTGCGAAAGCCGAGCCGGCATCTTCTGCGAGACCGGCCAGGCCACCACTCCTGAGCTTTGCGGTCCAGCGTCCGAGATGATCAAGCTGTCACAACCTGCAAGCAACAACGCGCCGCCGCACGCTTCACGGCCAGGAAGTTTCGCCGCACCATGACGCTGCCTATGGAAGCCGGCGCCACTGGAGTATCACCGTGACGTGGATAACACGGTCCCAGCGAGATCGCGTCCGCCATAGCCAGAGAGCGCCATCGCACGCGTGAAGACCCAACACCCTTTGTCTCTCTGACTCGCGCCTCATGTTCGTTTTCTGCTCATCCGTCCGTCATGTCAGCCCTCCATGCCAAGTGCATGCGCCGCCCTGTGGGAAGTCCGATGCTGCTTTGCGTGTCGCCTGCTGCTGCTTGTGATAGTTGCCGCTGGCCTGGAGAGTAGAAGCTGCCGCTGGGAAAAGATGTTGCCTACCAGGAACGTACGAACTACGAAGCTGCAAGACGTGCTCCAGGGCATGCAGGTCCCTTCTATCTTCCATGCATGTTGCTTTCAGTTAATAAACCCTGTTTTGTTAATTCTCTGCAGTCTGTGTCATACCGTGTTCTATCTAATAACCCTTGATTAGAATAATAGATGCTATCCTCCTATAGTCCTAACATACATCTTTGCTCAAACGTTTATCCTTTTGTTAGTAATAATTCATCCATTTATATTAGCAACGTTTCGGTCTGTTCTTATGTGGTGACATCATGATTAATCTCTCATGCTGCGGTGATACTAAGCTTCGAACTGGTTTGACACGAGAAAAGCATGGAGGCATGGAATTTTTTGAACGAGTAAAGTATTTGGGAAAATAATTTGATCTTCGTGATTTTGGTTTAGCTTGATAAATATCTATATAATTAATGATTAAAAAATTAATGCTTGATCGATTTCTATTGAGTAAATGCTAACTAATTTGTAATGGTTTTCAGATGAGCCGTCCTCATATGCTTGCTATGTTGTGGATGGAACAGGACATCACATCGCCAGTTCAACAAGGGGCTAGACGCAGGTGACCGAGTTTTGATCCCAGCAAAGCACCGCTAACATGACATAAAATTGGGTTGGTTGCTTCGTGTTTAATTTCTGCATTATTGCCTGTCACTAGGAGGAGGATGTACACTACTGGAGGCCGCGGCTTTGCCGAGTGTTTTTACACTTGGCAAAGAGCCCTTTGTACTCGGCAAAGGCTTTGACGAGTGTAGCACTTGGCAAAGTCCGCTCGGCAAAATTTTTCTCGGCAAAGGGTCTTTGCCGAGTGCTTTTTATCGGGGCACTCGGCAAAATAAAAAACAATTTTGCCGAGTGAATGGGGCGGCACTCGGCAAAATATTTTCGGCCGTTGCGGCGCCGGCCGTTAACTGTTATTTTGCCGAGGGTCCAACCCAACGCTTGGCAAAAAAAAAAATTAAAAAAAAATTCTTTGCCGAGTGCCCCAGCCCAGGCACTCGGCAATTTTTTTTTAAAGTACTTTGCCGAGTGCCCCTGTCCAGGCACTCGGTAAAGTTTTTTTATATTTTTTTTTAAAAAAATACTTTGCCGAGTGCCGCGGCGATGCACTCGGCAAAGAATTTTTTTTTTGAAAAAACTTTGCCGAGTGCCTTGCCCATAGCACTCGCCAAAGACCCTGAGAATTGCAATTTTTTTACATTCCATTGTAACAGACAATTATATATATATATATACATCAATCATCACATCTATATCACCAACATGCATTATATATCACAAGCACACACATATTTAATAAATCCATTGAAAATCCATCACAAATGCACCAAAGTTTAACATCACAAGTTTATTATTACAAGTTCAACATCATAAAGTTCAACATCCCTACTGCGGCGACGGAGACTGCAGGTGTGGCCCCCTGGACAGCGGTGAAGGACCGGATTGCGGCAAAGGGTTGACGCGATCAGCCGCCGGTGACACGCTAGCGGGATTGTTTGAACCCGCCGACGAAGGCTGCACAAAAGAGAAGAGATTGCATGTGTTAGACTCAAAATTGAAAATTTCGGCAGCACCTCCCCTGCACGGGGAGGTTTCCAACCTGCAAGAAACAACGGCACGAAGGCCGACAATCACAACGGCACGAAGGCCGACAATCCCAACGGCACGAAGGCCGACAATCCCAACGGCACGAATGCATTAAACTTTCATACTCACAGGAGTGAAGTGTCGAACCGGAGCTGGAGCTGGCAACTGCACTTGGACACCCGATGCTTGCCCGATGGTTTGCATGATCTGATACATGTCCGCCATCTACTTCTTCGTGGCCTCCAGCTTTGCGGTCAGGTGCGCTTGCGTCTCCCTTGTCTCTGCCAGCTCGGCCTACAGTGTTTCAATCACATGTTTCAGTATTGCAAATCTGATCAATGTGTGTAACGTTCAATGTACGACGAGTGAAACCGGAATTACCTGAAGTTCGTTGACCCGCGATAGTGTTGGAGTAGGCCGTGCACGTATGGGAAGGCTTCTGGCCGTGCTCCGTGCCCTCACATCGGAGAGAGAGGGTGCAGAGCTCGAGGAGTCGACACCGTCTGCAATCCACAACCGCCCATGCTTCCTGCCTTGCCCCAGCCTCACAATCACCTCTGTCTCAAGGGGCTCAGTGCTCAGATTGTGATCTGAGCCACGGAGCGCCCTAACCGCCTCCGTGTAGTCTCTGACCTTAGCGTGGACGCTCGGGTTAGAGTAAGCCTGGGCAGTGGCATCCGGGTTGAAGATGACACCGGATTTCACCGGGCCCATGTGGGACACAGCCCATGCCCCAAACTCCGACACCGGCACGTCCGGGTGTCCCACCTCCTGCGAGAAAGACGGCAAGATGATTAGAAATCAGGCAAAATTGAGTGTTAGAATAGATAAATGACATCTCATACAAGTGCCCGCTTGAATGCGGGGAGGTTGCGGCTGCCTTGGTGGTGAGTTGGAGCGGTCCTCAGTGCCCACTTCCGCTTGCCTTGCTCGTGCATTGCGATGTACGTCGGGTCAAGGTACCTGTCCACGATCCTCGACCATGCCAATCTATGCAACATGCACCACGAGGCCGGTACCTACACATCATCAAGTGTTTGACATATAAGAAGATCAATTCTGGACCTACTAAATCTCAAAACGAATCAATATTATTCACCTACCTGAAGGTACTGCTCCTTGGTCAGCGCCACCTTTCTTGCGCCGGTTTTGTTGAGGGGCTCTTTCTTGATGGACCTGTAGTAGTCGACGTGGGCCTGGAGTCGCGCCTCATGAATCATGTCGCCAACGTACTTCTTACAGGCTCTGTGTGCCATCTGATCCACCAGGGTCTCTCTACCTTCTTCGGCCTTGAAGTACCTCTGCATACAAACACGATGTATCCGTTCATTATTTCAACAAAAGACTTAAGCAATGGAGGAGATGTATTGAGCTATGTTGTGAGACACTTACCCAAAAGTCCGCCAAAACCCGCTCCTGCTTGTTGTCCTGCTCGTCATTCGAGCCGAGCTTGTACCTGTCCCACGACCAGGCCGGCTCCCACCTCCCCTCTTTCAAGTCCACAAGGCCGAGGAAGTGTTTCTTGCACAGACATCCCAGGACGGTAGCAGGGGTGCGTGGGGGGTCAAGAGCACCCGACAGAACTAGCCAGCTCCTACATAAGTGATTAAGAAAAATTATCAGTTTCTCTTTTGATTTTCAACGTATCATATGAAGTACTAGTGATAACATCTATAGTTACTTACCTTCTTCCCACAGGATGAACCAGTGGGCGTCGGTCAGGAAGCGGAACCGAAGGAAGCCTTGTGGGACCTCGCAGGTAGGGAGCCGACTGAGCAGAACTGTCCTCCATCTGCTAAGTCCCCTCGTCCCCCGACGGAGTGTCTGTGGTCATGCCCATGGCCGCCACGTGGTCCTCTAGGGTAGGAGACGGGTCCTCCGGCTAGTCGAGAGCCGGGGGAGGAGGTGGGTCCCTCCTAGGGTGACCTCGGCCCCTCCCCCTCCCCCTCCTCGTGCTGGGGCGACCCGGGCCTGCTCTCGCCGCTAGGGGCGAAGACATCCCCTCGCCTCCATTAGGAGGGCGTAGCCTCTGGTACACTGAGAGCACCTGCCTCAGTGAACGGTTGCCCACCATCTTTGTTCTGTCACCTGCAATGTACAAAGAATAGGTCTCATCATCACTGTCAAAATTTAATAGGTTTAGGAATAAACATAACAAAATTTAATAAAAAACATAGTATTACATGGTTTAGGAATAATCTTTATGATTGGGGTCATAGGTCTCATCATCACTGTCAAAATTGTCCAAATGGGCAACACTATCTGAAGGTTCTGTGTCTTCTTCATTGTCTTTGCCTAAATGGAATCACTCAAGCATTTGAATGTCCTTCGGATTTAGCACTACATCTCCAGGGTCCTCGTCATCAACCATTTCATTGTCTACTTCCATGGTTGTCGTCACACCGAGTAAGACTATCTCAAAGCTCCCTTGTAGCCCATCTGCTTGATAGAACTCTCCATCATATGTGTTTGTGTCGAAGGTGTAATCTTCATCGTTTGGAACAGGTAGTTTACCATGCGAAGATACCTGGTGCATAATAGACCAACCCTTAAGATGGTCTTTGTCTTGGCACATGTATGGCGTATGATACACCTGCACGGCCAAAGATCTTCTTAAGCTCACAGACCAACTCAGGTGCCATAGTTTCCAATTCTGTAATGACGGTCGAAGATAGCTCCTTGGCACAAAGCTAGCGAAAGAAGTAGCTCAACTTTGCCAGCACTAGCCAGACATGCTCAGGGACATAGCCTCGAATCATCGACAGAAGTATCTGCTCAATCCATATGTGGTAGTCATGACTCTTCATCCCATTGACTCGCAGAGTCTCTAAGTTCACTCCCCTGCTCAGATTCGCTGCATACCCATCAGGGCACATTAAATTCTTGATCCATCGAAGTACTTCCCTCCTTTGATCGATTTTCAAGACATAGGGGCCCTAGGCCTTCTCCACTACTTTCCTGTTGCAGGAGGCCGCATCTCTAGGTTTGGCCTATCGCACAACGTCGCCAGGTCCACTCTAGCCTTAGGGTTGTCCTTAGACTTGTCAGTGTCCATGAGCGTTGCCCAAAGTGCCTCGGTGATATTCTTTTCAGTGTGCATGACATCAATGTTATGGGGTAGTAGGAGGTCATCAAAATAGGAGAGCCTCATCAAGCCGGACTTATGAGTCCACATATGTTGCTCACCATATCCCACAAAACCACCATCTTCGTTGGGCACAAGAGCATCTATCTGAGCATGAACCTCTGCCCCAGTCCTCAAGCGTGGTCTAGGGTCCGTCACTTTGACACCTTTCGTAAAGCTCTTGACGTCTTCTCTGAATCGATGGTCAAGAGGGAGGAATTGACGATGTTTGTCGAACGACGAATACTTGCCACCCTTCTTCAACCATATGAACCTCACAACTTCCTTGCATATTGGGTATGAGAACTTCCCCTGAACACACCAAGCGCACAGTAACCCATACGCCAGGAAGTCGTGCAGGGAGTAGTGGTACCAGACGTGCATTTTGAAGCTAGTCTTCGTAGCTCGGTCGTATGTCCACACCCCTTTGACCCAAGCATCAATCAACTCATCTATCACAGGCTCCATGAAGACACCCATATTACTCCCCAGGTGTCCAGGGATTATCAACGATAGGAACACGATATGCCGTTGAAAGGAGATGCTAGGGGGAGATTCAGGGGGATGACGAACACGGGCCAACATGTGTATGGTGCAGCTATCATGCCATATGGATTGAACCCATCTATTGCCAGCGCGACACGTACATTACGAGCCTCCTCTGCTTTGAGAGGATGCCACGAATTGAAGTACTTCCATGCATCAGCATCGGATGGATGTACCATCTTCTCAGGATTGTATCGTGTGCCATTTTTGTGCCATGTCATCTGTTTCGTGGATTCCTCGATCATGAATAGCTGTTGGAGCCTCGATAGGAATGGAAGGTGTCATAGGACTCTCATGGGGATCTTAAGCTACCTCTTCTAGCCATCGCCTGAGTCTACCTCCACGTACCTAGAGGATTTACACTTCGGGCAGTACTTTGCATCCTCGTGTTCTTTCCTAAATAGGACACACCCCTTCGGACACACATGTATCTTGTCATATGGCATCTTAAGTGCAAGAAGGAGCTTCTCTGACTCGTACAAGTTCTTCGGCATAATGTGTGTCTTCGGTAGCATATCGCTCCACATGGCCACCATCTTGTCGAAGCCTTCTCGACTTAGGTTTAACTCGGCCTTCAATCCCATTATGCGACCAATGGCATCCAGCTGAGAAACATTAGTATGATCATGAAGGGGTCTCTGTGCTGAGTCCAACATCAGGTAGAAGGCATCTACAGCAGCCTCCATCTCCTCCTTGTCACGTCCTTTAGCGAACTGAGCTTGGTGCGTGTCATCCAGCATGTCTGCTACCCTAGCATCATCATCGAAAGCCTTGAGCCGTGGTCTCACCACCTCCTCCCTGATACGATCGGCTTCACCATGGTGGATCCACCGGTGGTAGCCCGGAGTAAATCCAAACTTCACAATATGTTTACCCATGGTTAACCTATCTTTCCTTCTTCTATTGTCACAACCGCTGCACGGACAAACCACTAGAGAATGGCCTCCAGCACTCTCGCCAAATGCATGCTGTAAGAATTCTTCGACCTTGACTATAAACAGCAAGTCATAATCGTGCTCATCTCTCCGGAGCATGTACATCCACTCACGGTCCTCCATCCTTTAATAGACGTATCAGCACATATGAGTCACCATCAATTGCATCTACGCGGTGTCCTTACTCTCTAATTGGTGAGGATAGGTCCTAATCCCACTCGCGGATCCATAGATGAGGTTAGTTTCCATGCTTCGCTCCTATCTAAGACTGAATTTCGGTAGCACCTCCCTGCTGTTCTCCCGATACACGTCCTGCAAGGGAGAGTGTGTATCTGGAGAACAACAGGGGGTGATGCCGAAACACCATCTTAGACCGGAGCGGACCATGGAAACTAACCCATCTACGCATCCGCGGGCTGTCCAAAAAACATGGACAATCTGAAACAGAAACGCTCGCAGATATGCAAAGATCTGCATATCTCTTTCGGATGGGAGACGCCTAACTAGGCTACACCAATCTACGACGACAGACAAGTGGAAAAAGAGGTGATTTATACCTAGGGTGTCGGTGAAGTTAGGCTAGCGAGGTAGTGGCGAGTCGACGTAGTGGCGAGGCGACGCAGTGCAGGCAGACCCGTGACGCCGACGAAGACGATCGGGGACCTCCGGGTCACCTCCGATAGGTCCTACTCTACAAAAGAAGAAACACGACACTATAAGTTCAAAATTTCGGCAGCACCTCCCCTACACGGGGAGGTTTCCAAAACCTCCAAAAAACAATGGCACGAAGGCCGACAATCACAAACAGCACGAAGGCCGATAAGCATAGTGGCACGAAGGCCGACATCACAACAGCACGAAGGCCGACAAGCAGAGAAAGGGTGGATATACCTTGCCCACGCTCGTAGGCGATTCGGTGACGGTAGGGGCGTCGATGGGACGGGCACGCGGAGAAGACGGCCGAGGCACCTCCTCCTCCCCTCCACCTCGGCTTCCTCCCCCTCTCCACTTATCCTCCTCCTTCCTCTCCTCCTCCTCCTTCCTTTTTCTTCTCTTTTTTCCTTCTCCTTCTTCCTTTTCCTTCTCTTTCTTTCTCCTCTTTTTTCTTCCTTCTTCTTCCTTCTTCTCCTCCCTTCTTCTTCTTACTACTGCTTCCTCCTCCTTCTTCCAAGCCGACGGCAAGACCAGGGGAGCACGGGGGCGCGCGGGGCTGGCGTGTGCAGGGGAGGACGGCCGCGTGCGCCGACGGTGCCACCACGCGCGGACGGCGGCAGCGCGCGCCTGGGAGCCGCGTAGCCAGGCGGCGCGGCCGGGCTAGGGGGTGCTCGGGGGCGGGCGATGCAGGGGCGGGGGCTCGCCGGTGTGGGCGCGTCGGCACAGCGGAGCGGGGGTGGCGGCGACGCGTGCGTGTGCGAGCTACGCGGGCGGGCGGTGCTAGCGAGCCGGGGATGCGCGGTGGAGCGGCGGCGGCGGGCGTCGGGACTGAGCGGGTGGGCGGGCGCAAGGGAGAGATAGGGTTCTGGGGTGGGGGGATTTTGGGCCGACGGCCCATTTTCTATTGGGCCTTTGCCGAGAGCTCCACAAAGGGGCACTCGGCAAAGAATTGTTTTATTTTTTTAAAATTCTTTGCCGAGTGCCACGTGCCCTGGCACTCGGCATTTTTTTATTTTTGAAAATCAACTTTGCCGAGTGCCCCCTGGGCCGGCACTTGGGAATTTTTTTTAAAAAATTTTTTAAAACTTATTTTGCTGAGTGCCTGTGCCAGCACCAGGCACTCGGCAAATTTTTAAAACCCATCCGACGTCATAACTTGCTTGAAACCTTCACAATTGTTTTACCACAGCCTCCACATACGATAACACGACGCCTCAACAAGTTTCGTGATTTTTGGACTTCGTTTGCATTTTATATAATTTAAAATCACATTTCCGGCAAGTACCTCGACATGTTATGTCAACGAGATGCTCGAAATTTCATGTGAGTTCCTGGATACGGCCTAAACATACCCTAAATATCATGAGTATCAATTTTTGGATGACCAAAGTCCATTATTTCATGTTTGAAATATCCCGAAAAATTCGATGAAACGAAATAAACTAATGAAATATATCAAAAAAAGTCAAAATTGCCCCAAATTTTAAAATAGAGTTTGAAATACTGTCACAAGGCCCTAGAAAAAAATTTGGGCCCAAAATAAAAAAAAATTGCCGAGTGCCATCGGGGGCACTCGGCAAAGTTGGCTTTGCCGAGTGCCGGCCCAGGGGGCACTCGGCAAAGTTGATTTTCAAAAATAAAAAAAATTTGCCGAGTGGCTGGTGCTAGCACTCGGCAAAATAAGTTTTAAAAAATTTAAAAAAATTTTGCCGAGTGCCGGCCCAAGGGACACTCGGCAAAGTTGATTTTTAGAAATAAAAAAAATTTGCCGAGTGCCTGGCGCTAGCACTCGGCAAAATAAGTTTTAAAAAATTAAAAAAAAATTATCGAGTGCCCAAGGCTTACACTCGGCAAAATATGTTTTTAAAAAATAAAAAAAATTGCCGAGTGCCTTGGTCTAGCACTCGGCAAAATAAGTTTTTAAAAATAAAAAAAAATTTGCCGAGTGCCAGCCGTTAGGCGCTCGGCAAAATCTGACGGCAGGTGGCCGCCGTCACGGGCCAGCCACCTTTTGCCGAGTGGGACTTTTGTCGAGTGCCGCGGCACTCGGCAAAGCCAGTTTTGCCGAGAGACATGCTTTACCGAGTACCTGGCACTCGACAAAGCCACCTTTGCCGAGTGCTTTATTTTGCTGAGTGCGGCACTCGGCAAAATATTGCTTTGCCGAGTGCCCCGATAAAAAGCACTCGGCAAAGTCTCAAGCACTCGGCAAAGTATAGTTTTCTAGTAGTGGTAGGGCTCGCCATTGCTTCTATTATTTGTAATTATATGCTAATTGGTTCGACATATTACTTATTCAGAGCTGATTTCGTAGAATCTATGCAACCAGGTGGTTGCTTCAGATGTGAGTTGTCATTCATGAGGCTACCGAGTGAAGATTGTGATTTGGCGAAAGCAACAATACTACCGGTAATCTATATGTTTTTGACCCATGGTTTATATATTTTTTAGTCTTTTATGCAAGACACGACAGCTATTCTAAGCAACGATAATTTGGACTGTGTTGAACAGTGTCACACCGGATTTTAAGGATAACATGGGATGCATAATCTTATGTGCGCCCAGAGATCAGTCACACACATAAGCCGACAAATTATAGATAGTATCATCATAAGTGTTTATTACATCACGTATAATAAGACAGAGTCTTCACATAAATGTAGCGGAAGTATAAAGAAAAATCTCTCGCGGAAGCTCCATATCACAGGGACGTCAACTGGTTGACCACAAGTCTAGTAATCCATACGAAAGTCATCATTACCATAGCCATCTGTTATCCATCTGGGATTTTTATCCAAATAATGAAAATAAACAAATATAACATGGGGGTCATGAGGCTCAAAAGGCTGACACTGGTTTAACTGCGATTAGGTTTTAGTGAGTCATCTTTTAGCAATTGGGTGGCAACAAGTTTATTCACAAGCCCATGTAAAGACATGATCAGGTAAACATGAATAATGAATAGCATAAACGGATAATTATTAGTGATCATCTATTCCATAAGGGTCCAAGGCCACTCGTGACCGTGAGCATGACTGATATACTAGTTTTACACTCTGCAGAGGTTGTACACTTTCATTGTGAGTCGTGATACCCATATGTCCGGGTTTATAACTCCCAAAACACTTCCAAGGTGAGCAGGTAGGGTTCACTATGAAGCCTTTCAAAGGTTCATCTAAGAAGTTAGGGCCATTAGATTCACTCGGCAAACAGATGTAGGAACCACCCTATCGAATAGCACAATTCCATCATGGCTATACATATAAGAGTAGAGGATGTCCTATACCTGATTCGGCAAACCATTCTTATGCCATAAAGGTAATCTCTAACAAGCTAGAAAAGATCCTCATACTGAGCTAAAGCTAGAGCCATGTATCCCTCATAGCTGTACTGTAAGTCTCGGATGTTCGCTTACAGATAAGTCCTTAGGGAGAGGAATCTGAAGCATTTAGAAAGTAGCTAAACACTCTAGCCCCCTATTTCCAAGTTGTTAAAAAGTCATCTATTAATGTTTATTGCATATACCATTAGTCAAGTTACAAAATCATGGTTTAGTTGAGCACTAGCGAAGCTACCTAATGCATATCCCATAGAAGACAAGGTATAAGTTCAATTCTAGGGAATTCCTATCAAGGTGACACATGCAATATGAATTAAATGTATTAATGTTAATAGGAAACAAGCGGTAGAGTCTTACCGCCTATGACCGGAAGGTCCCGGGTTTGAGTCGCGGTCTCCTCGCACTGCATAGGCGAGGGTAAGGCTTGCCACTGACACCCTTCCCCAGACCCCGCATAGAGCGGGAGCTCTCTACACTGGATATGCCCCTTTAAAGTTAATAGGAAACAAGGATGATCCCATGCTATACTTGCCTTGAACAAAGTGTTCTTGCTGATCCTGCTCGTCAAAGTAGCACTCTTGATCACCGACGAATTATTCACCGTCTATACTCGATAATCACAGCAACATACAAGCATCCAAAAGCAATCATGCATAGCAAACAAAGGCTATAGATTAGAATAGTACACCAATTAGCATAAAATCAAGATAAAAAGTTTGTAAAACAAATCTACGTCTTGCTACGAACACATAAACGTGAAGATCATGAAAATCAAAGCTAAAACGAAGAAGTTATGAATTAAACAAGATTTCCTTTATGTAAAGTTGAAACATACATAACAGTAGTATGAATATGTAGATTACACAATTATGAACCTAACGCAACTTGAACGGATCAAATCGGAGTTAAAACGAAGATTTTAGGTGTAAAACAAGATAAGTGGCAAAACTGTAAATAGATGAAAATGTATTTTAGATCTAACCGATAAAACTACGTTTTCAGAAGAAGAAAGCGTATTTTGAATCTAATCCAAAAGAAAATACATTTTCAAAAACAGAAAACGTATTCTGGGGAATACGTCAAGGACCGCGGGTTTGAACATAGAATCTTGCGGGGGTTCTTTTGCAATTTTGCCAGCCGAATCGGTATCATGAAATCTAGACCGTTGGATTAAGATCGGATGGCCCAAAATAGATCGGGAGGGGAAGGCCGCCGGCGCCGAGCAGAGCGGCGACGGTGCCATGGCCGGGCACGGCGGTGCACACGGAACTTAGCCTACGGACTATGGCGGGACGAACCAAAGGCACCGGAAGATAGAAGAAGGAACGGAGAGCTCAGCTAGGTAGCTTACCGAGGCGCGGAGCGATGGAGGGCGGTGCAGTGCACGGCGTAGCGGGTGGCTCGTCGGCGGCTAAGGTTTGGCGGTGCTGCGTCTTGGCAATTCGGCGAGGGCTGCTGCTAGTTCTAAGACAAAAAAGTGAGGCAGTGGGGTCGGTTGCTATTTAGGGCCGAGGAGTCTTGGGTGGCACGGCAAATCGAGGCGTTGCGCCGACGGAGTCGGAGTCGACGGCAGCGGAGAATCCAGCTCGGTCACGCGCGAGGAAGAAGAACAGTGCGCCGCTGACGCGTGGGGCTAGTTGGACAGAGACTCGTGCGGGGAAGAGAGGGAGAAGAGAGAAAATAAAATTCCTTTTCTAATTTTCTCAACACAATTTTAAATCCAATTTAAATCCAAATTTAAATTATTTTACAAATTTTGATCAAACCAAAGCATCATAAATAAAATATGCAGCAGCATGTATGCACATACATGTATGTAAACCTTATATTTGATTTTACTTTTAACAAAGTTATCATTTCCTAAATTTAAATGCTCACAAAATGCATAATTAAATTATTTTCTCCTATTTTAAAAATCTTGTAAATTTTAGGGTGTTACAAACAGGCAAGGCTACGTAGGTGAGAAATATACTCTATGTTGTGTTGTCTCAACAGTTTGCATTATATTAATAAAGAAAATATTCTTTAGAATTATATAGGTTAGAAATCTTCGAAAATTTATGTGAAATTGACCATTAGTCATACCATGATTTGATATATATTAGACTATTAATAATTTTATGGTTTGATAACTTTTATTTGTCTACATATTTATTATAAGACATAAGTCTAACATTGCTATTCTTTTATTTATATATGAATTATTCTAGACACGTGCGTGTCGCACCTGCATTTCCACTAGTAGAAAGGAAACTAAGTTTCAATTCTATTTGATAACTTCCATCAGATTTTAGCGAAGACCTCCATGATCACCATCTCTACCAAAAGTCTGCAACGATTTTTCACGTTCTTTCTTAATTCTTCATCATTATGCAGCAGTGACAATGGTCTGAACCAGTTAGGTTGTTCTAAAAATGACCTACATAACGGTGTTAGACTTCACTACAAGAATATGACCTTCTACGACATTGCACTTCTATTGTAGAAACCAGAAATTATGTCATGTTTCATAATTTACGACGCACGTGCGATGAAAATGCATTTGTCACCTATTCCCCGTACCTAATGATGTTCCGGGACAAAACTGGCATTCTCATCGTAATTTTTGCAATGTTCATACTTGCGTCGTTGATTTACGACGCTCAGTTTTCGTCGTTATCAAGCAAAGAAAACATCACAAAACATTAACCATGGATGATTATGCATGTGCCACATAGGATAATAAAACATCATAAAATATTGTTGTCATATGATGTGACAATGACTAGGATCTAACGTGGCAATTTAATATAAAGATTTAAATCATCACAAAATCTTTGATGGCCCAACCAAGCTTCAGATCAATAACATTCAAACAATTATCATAGTTTCAGATCAATCAAATAATTGTTCATATTCCGATCTAAGCATCATATAGGTCAAGACTAGTATGTTATTATGTTTTCCCAGGTACACAAGTTACAAGACCATTATTAAACCTAAACCAACACTAAGTCCTTAACCCCAAGTACAACTGCAACTACACAGTTCTCCAATTTTCGACAATGGCTCGCAACATTTTCAATCCATTATTGGGCCCTAAAACCAACAATGGTAAGAAGTTAAGCAAAGTAAACGTAACCAGGGATAAGAGATAAGACATTATAGACCAAAACATGATTTTTTCACTATTATACCACAACGCAGAAACATGATCTTCCTCACAGAAGGGATATAGTTTGCCTACTATATAGATGACTATTCATCATGCCTATAAGGTTGCAACACATGCATCTTCTTTAGTAAGAAATCGATTTTTCTGTAGTACCCATTCAATTTTTGCTACAGCCAAGGATATTACATTAGCTAGAAATTGATGATCTTTCAAGTAGTAGCAAGCTAAACATTAAGAAATACATATATAATTGTTGTCAATACAAATAAGCATGGTGAAGAAGCTAAATGAAGCAATGACCATTATGTGTTTCGGTTGCAAAATTTACTAGATCATGTGTTGTGTTACAGAGGCATTGTTATGCTGAGCTGGGAAAGACAACACTTACCGCCAATTCAATCAAGTGGTTTTTACCTGATCAAGCTTGAGATGGCAAACAAAGTTTGCTGCAAGTTTCCCACAGCTACCAAATGTCAACCCTAAAATTAAACTAAATTAGATCAGATACTTGCTTCAACATGTTTGCAAAAAATGAGACCAAATATAGACAAGTTAAATTTACTTGCTTGAACATGTTTGCAAATAGTGAGACTAAATGTCACACCCGATTTTAAGGGAAAAATTAGATGCACATCATATGTATGCTAGGATCAATTTATTCATACATATGACGACTTCATTACAGTATCATAGCAATGTTCTTACTTTAACGATAACATCATTACAAAATGACCCGTAGGTCTGAAAGAAAATTACATAAAGTTTATTTAACTCCAGCGGAATAGGACTCCATCTTCACAGGAAGGTTGACTGGGGGCAACACTAGCCTAGAACATGTCGTTAGGGTCGAATGCACCGTCTTCAACGCACTTCTCCTCGTTGTCACCAGCGTCTGGGTGGGGCAGCAGGGAGGACAAAGAGGAAGGGTGAGTACATCAAAATGTACTTCACAAGTTTAGGAAAGTATGACATGAGGGCCAACATAAGGAAATGCTTACAAGGTTTGACACACGTGCTTAAGCGACACATCCTAATTTTCCTTAAATCCTTAGCACCAAATTACTAGGTGAAATCTGCCTTCTCCTCAAGAACCATCTGAACCAACACACGGATCCCATCCAAGCAAACCAACCATTCCCTTACCAAGGGAACCACCCATCCAAACTAGAGTCGTTTAATCACGAAGAAGTCTAGGCCGCTCTTGTCCGTGAGTACGGCTGATATATCAGTTTTACACTCTGCCGAGGTTGCACACTTTCACCTCGAGTCGTGCTTTCCCCATCACGCTTCACACTACCTAGGTGCTTAGCGGGGTCACACTACAAGGCCTTTACAAAGCTATAGTTCCCACCCCTATGCATTCACTAAGGATTCACCGAGGCCCCCTCTTGTGCCACCAAACTCTCCATAATACACAGAAATGGGTAGCTAATTACTTAGCCAGGGCCAGAGCCATATAGCCCTCATGGCTGCTCTGTTAAGCCAGGTTACATGTTTCAAGAACCGATCCTCAGAATCCAAGCAGGAACAAGCACAAACCATTCCACCAGTTCCAACATCCACCAGAAAATATTTATCAAATTCTGACAATATACCAACAACATTTCCAACCAACCTGCCAGATTTCCTAGTCACCATGTTGCTAAAACATTACCATTCCCACATTTCATAGATCATTAGTCAAGATTAAATTATAACATTCCCAACCCAAGACTGCAAGCTAAGCATTGACTTCTACCCATCCAAACCGGGTTTCAAGGATGATATGACAAGTTCTAGTAAACCTAACATAAGATTCAAATTAAGACCGCATGCAAACTAATGGTCTAACTACTCTAACTCAAAGTAAAACAAGATAGGAGCAAGTATGGTCAAGGGCACTTGCCTTGGTACTGGATTTGTTCCGGGATATCAAACTGCTAGTCCTGGAGGTTCTCGTAATCAGCACCTTCTCCTAACAAACAACAAACATGGCCCACAAAAATATAATAAGAAACAGTACACCAAAAAAATATAAAAACATGATATAAGCTTTACTAACGCGAAGTACTCGTCGATACAAACTCGTGAGCGAAAGAACCACCTAAAACGGAGCTACGGTTTGAAAGTTATGGGCTTTTGAAATTAGGGGCAAAACTGTAAATAAGAAAACTTATTTTCAGATTTTAAAATGAATAAAACTGAAAAGGAAAAGGGCCAAGGATTGCGGGTATGGAAACTAAAAAATATAGGGGCTGAAACGGATGAATGGCATGACTCATGAAATCATAGTTTAATTTGACACAACTGAAGAGGCTAGATTGCAAGTTCGCGTGCACTATACTGTGAACTCGGTCCTTGAATCGTGGACCGCCGAGGAGCTGTGAGAGAGCAGTCCACCATAAACCGTGTCCACTGTGAAGGTGTATTTGGAGTTTATTTTCCTAAAGAAAAACGGCCTTAAAACGTGTACATCATCAAGCTAACAAAGAATAGGCACGCACGACCAACCTGTTCGTGAGGTACGTATATGTATATTTCTCATGTATTTCCAGAATTATTTCTATGAAGAAAAACGGCCGTAATGTGAGTGTGATGTCGTGATGGTGTGAACAAGCTAACAAGATTACGAGGGCTATATGGCCGGACTTCTCTGGCGTGGCTCGTCTGCGAGCTAGAGGGCATGGAGGACGTCAGGGAGAGGCGCAAGCGGAGGAGGAGCTCACCGCGCGTCGGATGACGGTGATCTTAGTAACGAACGCAGTATAGAGGAGACGTGCTCCACGGGGAGGCGGACGACGAGCTCCGGCGAGCGTGCACGGGTCCTGCACGAACGACCACGGATTCCTGTCAAAATGATCGTGGTGTGAGCGCGAAGTCTCTGCGAGTTCAATGAAGGAGAATTGAAGAGGAGGCGGCTCAACCGAGGAGATCGCCGGCAGCCGAGGTCGACGCGGCAATGGTGACGGCTGCTGCGACTAGTGGCGCTGGAGTGGATATGGGAGACAAGGAGCAATCGGTTGATGGAGAAAGGATGCAGAGGGGATCGAGCTTGGATTTTATAGTGAGAGGGTCAAGGAACGTGGACGGAATCGAGGCTCGATTCACTGTCATCAACGGCGGCCGTCGGTTGAAGGCTATAATGGACTCCAAACTGCCGAGTGAAGGAGGGAGAGTGAAGAGGGGAATTTATGGATGCGTTTATGCGGTCGTCTTACTGCAGGAGTGAAGGAGGAGGGTTCAATGGAGATCAATTTCTCCATTTACGGAGTGCAGAGAGAGAAAGGGCTCTCGGCCGGAGGTTGAAGAAGACTTGACGGGTGGGCCCCGCCTGGCGGTGAGACACAAAGAGAGCACGCGAGTGGGCTGGCCCGAGTCGAAGCGAGATGGGCTGCGCAGGCCAGGAAGGAGAGGGAGAGAGTGCGGAAGGGGGAGCTGGGCTGATCAGATTGAGCCCGAGAACGAGAGAGGTTTTTGATATTTTTCATTTTGTAAATATACGTTTAGAGTTCAAAATTCAAATCTTTTTCATTCTAAATCAATTTTAAAACTCTTTTAAATCATTTCTGAGTTTCGGAAATTAACTCCAACCTTTTGGAAATAAAACTTTGACTAGTTTTTAAATAAAACTTTAATATATTACTTTTTAGAAAAAGAATAAAAACTTACTCGTATCTAATCCGGCTCTTAATAAATCATTTTTCACTCGATAAAATTAATGCAAGCAACATGTATGCAACAAAAATTTTAACTCCTGTCAAATTAAGTTTAATTTTATAAATTACTATTTTCCTCCAACTATTATTTGGTCTTAAATCTAAATTAAATTCTAACAAATTTTAGAAAATTATAAAATTCAAAATTTAAGGTGTTACACCAAATATAAACAAGTTAAAGAGTTAGCAGTCACTTCAATATTGTTATATTGTAGTCAATGCAAAGCCAAAAATATAGTCAATGCAAGTCACTAAGATTTAGTTTAGTTTACTCTTCTCCAAGCCAAGACATGCACTCATCATCGAGCATGTTTGTTTGGCTGCTGCCGTTGTGAATGTTACTTTATAGAGAATGTTACCACACTGGAAAAAAAATTGCTAATACCAAAACCATATCATTTCTATTCCACTAAATTGCCCAACATTGAGCTATGACACCAACTAAAATATAGTTCTTGAGTTTTTATGGAATATATATCTCTTATACACTACAAGTTCTATCTCTACATACAAGGTTTCCACATCATCATCTTCCACTAACTATCCACACCATCTCCCATTAATAGCCATGTCATCCCACAAACTTTGAACCTCTTAATGCAAGCTATACACATCATCTTCACTAATCACAACAACTACTTTCAATATATAAGAAATATAGAAGATATCCATATATTGCTATTTGTTTTGTCTTTTCATCGTCTTATAATTCGATCTAATTATGGTTTTTATTGAATTCTTTCATTCCCTTACCCAATTTGATAAGAATAGATGTAAGAACCAGTAGAAGTTACTCATACATGCAAAGATTTTATTTCTGAAAAAATTTCAATAGCAACGTGTGGGGTATCCTTCTAGTACCATAAAGCCATGAACCAAAAATATTAGTAAAGCTAAAGGGGGGTGAATTTTAATGGTGATATAAATGGTATTCCAAATAAATCTTGTGTGAAATGACAATAAAACATAAATGTTGTATAGTCTCCAAAGAACTACAAAAGCAACGTTTGAGACTGTCTTTCCAATTTCGTTTTTGCAATAGTATCTTTCATGAGAGTGACATATTTGTTAAGATACCATTAAAAATTTAGTGGTATTATGATTTTCCACATTAAGCATTTATTAGGAACTAATTTGTATGATATGAGTTTACATATATACAACATACTGAGAAAATAGCACTACTAAGTAGGCTCCAAATAAAAATATCTTTGTCACTTAGATGGGTTAACAAATGCTACTTATGACACAAGTTCATACCATGCAATCAAGTTACTATGTGGTAAAGACCTTCGAATGAAACATTCAAAGGTGTGGTACTTAGTACATGTGCAATCAGTGCCTCCTTTTCCCTCACAATATTGTATGGAGATGGTACTCAATTTTGAGAGGTTTGTTGCCAATCCATGTGTCTTCCCAAAACCGAACTGATGCCACTATGTGTTCAAAAAGATCCTCTTGCCAAGAATTGGTCTTTGACTTTCATAAGTCTGGACCAAAATGTTTTATTTGAGAGGTATTTCCTTGTTAGAAGGTCTTGCCATGTTCCTTCCTTCATTGATAAGTTTAAAAAACCATTTTCTCAATATACACTTATTTTGATATCTAGGTTTTGCATGCCTAACCCACCAAAATCCTTGGGTGTGCACAATATGTTCCAGTTAGTGAGTCTATGCTTTTTCTTGTGTTTGTAACTTTGCCAAAAGAATCGAGAGCAATAGTAGTCTATTTTTTGAGGGACTCTGCTAGGGACCTCAAAGAAGTAAAGCATATGCATGGCTAAGCTTGTCAACACTATGTTAATCAAAACAATTTGTTCTCCTACTTAGAGGAGTTCTCCTTTCTAGCTAGTTACACAACTTTTTTCTTAAACCACTCCTTGATCATAATTGTAACACCCTAGCTCATTAGTAGTCTGTAGTAGTTGTGAAGTTGGCCTGTGTAGCCCATGCAGAGTTGTTGTTGGTGGTTTTAGTACCACCTTGGAAGTTTAGGAGGGTGAGGGCCAGCTTATAATCCTTGTTGTTCCATACGTAGCACCTTTGGGTTAACCCTTTTACACGAAGTGAGGATGAAATGTAAGAGAGGTGTTATGCATATGCAGGGCCGTTCCATGTGTGGAGCTAGGCCATATAAGCAGTTTTAGACACGGGGTGTTACAGATGGTATCAGAGCATCAACCCTTGCTACATGTGCTCGTGGAGGGGTGTACCAAGGAAAGGTCCTAGACATCTGCCATATATATGTGGTGAACTGCCGAGGGCATCAGCCCTTAAGGGGGGGTGAATGTAACACCCCAGCCTATTAGTAGCTTGTAGTAGTTATGAAGTTGGCCTATGTATCCAAAGTGGCACATGTGGAGTTATTGTTGGTGTGTTTAGTATCACCTTGGAAGTTCAGGAGGGTGAGGGCCAGTTTATAATCCTTGTTGTTCCAAACATAGCACCTTCGGGTTAACCCTTTTATACGAAGTGAGAACAAAATTGTAAGAGAGGTGCTACATGTATGTAGGCCCGTTCCACGTGTGGAGCTAGGCCATATAAGTAGTTTTGGACATGGGGTGTTACAATAATCTAGTCACTATTGGATATTGGATAGTTTCCTATGGTGCATAGGGATGCCTAGGTATTTAAAAGGAGTGCTCCCCTATGGTGCAACCAAAAAGTCATGCATACTCCTTGATATTATCCTTAGCTTTATCGTAACATAAAAACTCACTTTTGTGAAAATTAATCCTTAACCCATATAATTGCTCAAATGTACTTATTAACACTAGTTTAAGTTGTTTGGCCTAGTTTAGATCATGTTCCATAAAAAGGATAATGTCATCAACATACTAGAGAATGGATAGTCCATTATTTACCAGATGAGGGACGATTCCCTCAAAACTTCCATTCTCCTTATTCCTTTCAATTTACATAGCCAACATATTGGCTACCAAATTAAAAGGATAGGAGAGAGGGGGTCTCCTTGATGGAGACTTTTCTAGGACTAAAAATAGTGTTTGATCTCATCATTCACTTTAATTCCTACACTTTCTCCATGCACAATTTGATCAATCCTTTTACACCATAATGGTGAAAAGCCTTTTGTCCTCAAGTTTGCTAACGGAAAGACAATTGACTTTATCATAGGCATTCTCAAAATTCTAGCTATCAAATGACTACATATAATTTCTTCCTATGCATCTCATGAATGGTCTCATATAGGACCACAATGTTGATGGTAATTTCATGATAGTTTTGTATAGTGAAAACCATCAAGAAAGTGCCACGCTTGGAAGGAAATGAGCATAACATGATCACATTTTGTACAAATAACATGGTTCCACATGTACATGACATTATTTGAATATAGGGGCAAGAATGGACGAAGTGGGTGGCTGTGGACCAACATAGGGAGTCAGCCGACCTGCCCTTTGTGGCCCCATAGCCCCTTAATCAATCTAGAGCCAAGAAACACACTCCAGAGCATTCCTAGCCATTGCATGGATGTTTTGTTTTCTCTAGATGGCTAACAAGCAAAGCACATGGATTGATGGGCCCATATCTCCATCATTCGAAGCAATTTAGTGGCCCAACCAAGGAATACCTGAAACGATCCATGATTTCCTCGAAAGGAAATCCATAGAACAAACTATAATGTGACAGTCCCAAGAGATTATGCCATCACATTATCGAAATCTAGTTGATATCACAGTTCATACATAGAGAATACTTGTCTTAGAAAGGTACAAATAGAGAGGTTTACCCATAATTATTAAATCGCCAAATTGGCCGAATCACACTCGCACAACAACCAAAACAACATCAGAGTAGATGTAATGCTTTAGTGGGTGAAGACTCCATCTCCATAGGCAAACTCAATGTAGGACAAGACCCTCTAATCCTCCCATCCGTCGGCGGTGTTGTCATACTCGGGCTCCTCACCTGTATCCATAATTTTCAGTATCATTTGTACTGTCCACTGTTTCCCATCCTATGCTTTGCTTTGCTTATGTGGAAGTGGTATGCAAGGGTAAGGAAAAGAACCTACTATTTGGTTGTGGGTATCCTATGTGAATCTCATCAATAAGTAGTAGTATATCCACTAGTCTCAACCATTCCATCCATCCATCCCATCTCGTATCACACAGTCACACCACACTCTCACATCTCACCGCCATGCTCTCTAGTTGACAAGGACAACTCCCACTCATCCTTGCCTCAATGGCCACAGGCCGGATCTTTATCCAACCCTGGGGAAGAGACACTAATACAGAAAGTTTAATCACTACCGAGACTTCCACCGCTAGTTATGAGACAACCGGCGGTGACACTTATCACCACTGGCTCATGGCCTAAGGGGTCCCTTCTGGTTGACCCGCCGGTGGTGATAAACATTTTCACCGTCGGCCCAACGTATGATCTAGCGGTGAACATAGTGCCGGTCTTCACTGTTGCATCGTACGCCGAACCAGCGGTGCAAACATTTAGCATTGCTGGCTAGTCATCCAATGCGTGACGCACAACAAAATCAGCAAAGATAAAAAGCTTTGCTGCTAGTTTAAAATGGAAGGACGCACTGCCCATTAATGCTGGGGATGGAAATCTCTACCACCGTTGGTTGTTCTATTATCCAGTGATGGAAATGGCCATGATTCGTAACACCGCATCATCCGTCGAGCCGGTGGTGATCCAAAGTTTCATCGCCGATTTGTTGTTACAATGAATTTGTTTTTAGCTTGATTTATTTCTCTGGTGCATACAACATGTTACAATGTTGTTACAACTCCCATCGCCATTTCATCCGGTGATAGTTGATGCTCGTTTACTTGTCTCTGTGCATCACTATAAAGTACGATGATAGGCATGTGTTCCTTGGCATATAGCATGGTGTCCGTTTTTTGTCATTGGAATCTGTGTTGTTCATTATACGAAATATCTTGGGACTATTATAGAGGGGCAAAAGAGTTAGAATTTCTAATTTGGAAATTCTAGTTCGTTTTAGGTCGTGCATTCACCTATACATAACGTACTAGCATGTGGTTAATGCGTATAGTCATGGTTGTATGAACCTAAGGACATTCATGGAAAATCAAATATATTTGTGTTCAGATTCTACCACTATTGCTTCTATGGTTGTACATTTCTAGTGGTAGCATGTTACTTGTTCATGAGCATGTGAACATAAGTGTTTGAATCATGTTGATGAGCTATACAACTATAAAATTCATCCTCAACAAGACAGACACTCATGGGTATGTGAAGAAGCTTGAGGAGGGTTAAAACCGAGTTTGAAACTTATGCAAAAAAAAACTAGTTCAAACCATTAAGAAGGAAGCTCATGGAATAATCTAGTTCAACATCAAGTTGATCCTCAACTATAAGTGATCATCCCCATTGAAGTGCGGTGTCTACCCTAAGGTTTCAAGCATCTACTTGAAGTGGTGTCATCTCTTATGGAAATGGATGACAAACTGTCGCACCCAGTTTTAAGAACAAAACCAGATACACACCATATATGAGCTAGGAAGTCAAATATCACATATAGCTACAAATAAGGGTAATATTGGAAGACAATGCTCAATATAAAACATACTTAGTATGAAGAATATAACCTTAGATAACAAATAATGGAAAGACAACTCTGATCTTCGGGTGAAGACTCCAATTCCATAGGGACAACTGACTGGTTGATCACAAGCCTAATTCCTCCAAACTCTAACAATCTGGTACCCATCCAGGATTTTTATCCAAATAATTGAAAAATAAAGCAAGCGTAAGTACATGTCGTACTCAATAAATATAACATGGGGTTCATGAGGCTTAAAAGACTGACACTGGTTTAACTACGATTAGCTTTTTAATGGTCACAATTTTAGCATAGGAGTAGCAACAAATTTATCACAAGCCCATATAAACACATGATCAGGTCAACATGAATAATAAATAGCATAAACAGTAATCATTAGTGAGCATCTTTATCATCAGTATCATCTGTGTTCATCATCTATTCCATAAGGATTCCAAGGCCGCTCATGACCGTGAGCATGGCTGATATACCAGTTTTACACTCTGCAGAGGTTGTACACTTTCACTGTGAGTCGTGATTTATCCTTTTGCCCGAGGTGATCAACCTCTTGACACACTACCAAGGAAGGTCGGTAGGGTTCACTATGAAGCCTTTCAAAGGTTCTTCTAACAAGTTAGGGCCATTAGATTCACTCAGCAAATAGATATAGGAACCCCCTGTCGAATGACATAATTCCATCGCGGCTATACACATAAGAGTAGAGGCTGTCCTATACCCGATTCGGCAAGCCATTCTTACACCAGTAAAGGTAACCTCTAACAAGCTACAAAAGGTCCTCATATTGTGCTAAAGCCAGAGCCATGTAGCCCTCATAGTTATACTGTAAGTCCCGGATGATCACTTACAGATAAGTCCTTAGGGAGAGGAATCTAGAGCACCATAAAAACAACCCAATGCTCTAGCCTCCTTGCTCCATGTTGCTAAAAAGCATCTTTTAATGTTTATTGCATATTCCATTAGTCAAGTTACAAGATCATGGCTTTAGTTGAGCACTAGCATCATACTACCCAATGCAATATCCCAAAGGTATCAAGGTACAGGGTAACAAAGTACTAGGAAATCCTTAGTGGCAGTCAAGGTAGACACATGCAGTATCAATTAAATGATTAAAGGTGTATAGGACAACAAGGAAGATCCCATGCTATACTTTCCTTAAACTTAGATCCTTCTTCTAGTCCAAACCTTCAATGGAACTCCTTGATCAACACGTAAAGCTCACTGACTGGACAAGATCATAAAGCACCACACAAGCACCCATGCAATCATACACGAAGCAAACAATAGATCTAGATTAGAACAATACATCAATCATAGAAAAATAAGAAAGAGTTTGAAATACGATTCTACACATCGCTACGAACACACAGTCGCAAGCGGCACGCTAATGGGAGCTACGGTGAAAAAGATACATCTACCGATAGATTTGCTTTATACGTGGAAAAGAAAACTATAAGCTTCATTTATTTTAACTATATAAATTCAAATATATAAGATATAAATTGAATTAAGTCAATTTTAGATTTGAATTATAAAACTAAAGTAAAACAAATCATATTTTATTTATAAAATCTAGTTGCATAATTATTAATCAAGATATGATTTAAACCATGAAATTCTAGTATTAGTGACATGATAAACATTGTCACAAACACGTAGATCTCGTTGTAAAGAATCTAGCACAACTTGAACGGGTCAATTCAGAGCTAAAACGTAGAAGATATGAAATAAACAAGATTTTCTTTATTAAAATAATAGATTAAATCTAACCTCGAATTTTAAAAGTTGAAAACCTACTTAACAGTAGTATGAACATGTAGATTATGAAATTACGAACCTAACACAAGTTGTACGGATCAAATCAGAGTTAAAACGGAGAAGTTATGGCTAAAACAAAATCAGTGGCAAATATGTAAATAAGTGAAAACATATTTTGGATCTAAACCGAAGAAACTACGCTTTCTAAAGAAGAAAACGTAATCTGTGATTGCACTTTAGACCGCGGGTTTGAAAACAGAAAACTGGAGGGGCTCTTTTGCAATGTTGACCGGCCGAACTGGTACAGACAAATCGGGGCCATCGGATCGGGAATTGACGGTGGAGATTAAAAGAAGGAGAGAGAGAAGAGAGGGGCTGCTAGCGACGGGCGGGACGGCGGCGGCGCCATGAATGGAGACGGCGGCACTAGGGGAAACACGGCCTACAGCTATGGATTCAAAGCGATAAAAGTGCGAGGAGAACGAGGGGACGATGGCGAACTCACCACGGCGGATCTCGGCGACGCGGAGCAAGTGGAGGCGGCGCTATGCTTGGCGAAGCGGACGGCAGAAGGCGATGCTAGGCTACGGCGCGGCTGCGGGCGCTTGGGCGATGTGGTGGCTTGCAATCGGGTTAGTTGAGGGCGGAGAAGCTCAGGCACTATTTATGGG
This sequence comes from Miscanthus floridulus, assembly GCF_019320115.1. NCBI lineage: Eukaryota > Viridiplantae > Streptophyta > Magnoliopsida > Poales > Poaceae > Miscanthus > Miscanthus floridulus. Next base: position 42,388,355 of record NC_089594.1, read on the forward strand.
ACCGAAGGGCGTGGGGCGCACGGCAAGCGAGCGAGGCGGGGCGGCAACGGACACTCGACAACGGCATTGGGGAATCCAGGGCAGCTATGTAACACCCCTAGTGTTACGATCTCGTTTAGCACAGTGATTTAGGCCTAAGCTAAATTTTCGTAACGAGTTTCTTGGATTTTTGATTTAAAATGGATTCGACGCGATAAGCGAATCTTGTGTCTTAGTTCGTGGACTCAAATAAACGTTCAAGTTAAATTACGCAGTGCGTAGAAATATTTAATAGTGTCCGATAACGGTTCTAGCAAGTAAATGGCGAATGGCTTGTTCTGTTGAATTGAACGTAAAAACAATGCTTATAAACAAAAATACGATATGACGGATATATAGTACTTAAGTAAAATTCGGAGCATGATTTTGGTTGTATTTAAAATATCGAGTAACAAACTGTAATGTTTTAGCCGTGTTTAAAAATATAATGGTCGGCTTGTTAAATGAATAATTGAGAGCTAAAATAATAACGAAAGTACCGCTGGTCTTTTAGCTCGCCTACCAACATCTTGAATTTTATTGCCACTGTGACTTTGATCCACAGGTGGTCACTATGGTTTATGATCTCCTTAATTATGAGCTATGCATGCCTTTGTCACCGTGAACACGATACTAGCCATATATCACATAGCAAGGCAGGCATGCACTATTGAAGCCTCCAGTACCCCTAGTCTAGAATGACGGGAGACCAGTGACACAGAAGTGGTTGGAAATCGTGCGCTGAGAGCTAGCCTCTTGAACTCTCGCTAGTGTTTTCCTTGTCCTAGTTATCTTTCATCAGTTTTGAATATAATATGCTCAGTACGATGCTCGTGATGGACTGAGCTAGCTGGTCGGTCGCTGTTGTTTGCTTGCTGCCTTCGCGTCCCGTCGAGTGAGTCATCTTGTCCATGTCTCTCTGTTCTGCGTCGCTGGCACCGTGCTCTCGCTAGCCGACGCTGCCACGCTGTCCTCGCTCTGCCGCTACGCGCCGTGCCGCTATCAATGCTGAAGCTACGCGCGTATCGTTGCCGGTGTAGCGCACGTTGCCGTGTTCGGCTCGCACTGTTGCCCTTGCGCTTGTCTGCTGCCGCCTACCCCGGCTTCTTGAGGAAGCCAGGCCGCTGCTCGCCTTGCTCACCATATCTCACGGTCTCTCCCGGATCCACCTCCGCGCTCTGCTGCTTGCGCACCGCCGTGGCCGGTCCCTTCCCCTTCTCCGCGCAGCTCCGCGCTCACACGCACAGCCGAGCCCCTTGCCCCCCCCGCGCTGCCCCGCTGTGGCCGAGCCCACAACCGCCCGAGCCTGGAGTACCGCCCGCGCTCCCGCGTTGGATCGCGTCAGCAAGGCTGCCCTCACCAGCTGCCGTGCCGCACCCCCGCCGGTGCGCCGGGTCTGCTCCGCTGCTCCGCACGTGCCTCGGGTCCCGCGTGCGCTGCCCTGCCACTCGGTCAGCGCCGCCGCTTCTTCTTTCCTCCGGCTGCCGCGCGCGCGTGGCCTGGGTACTGTGGGCCACCGCTGGCCATGCCGCCGATGCCTGCGTACACGGCCGGGCCCGCCGCTGCCTCGCGGCCGTTTTTCCGCTGTTGCCGTGCAGCCCCGGCCGGGATTGACCGCCGGCCGGTGCTCCCTCTGCTCCGTGCGCTCTCTTCTTGGGAAGAAGCAAGGTGAGGATGGTATATATCCAAGCAAAAGAATTATACGGGGTCCATTTTGCTAAATACATGACTCCAGTAAATAGTGCCAATGTCCTGCGGTTTATTTCGAGAAAATACGAGGGCCTCGGTGCAATTTTGGCGCCGCCGCCGTTGTTAAGGCCCTGGCTGGGTGGGCCAGCCTGCTCGTCGCGCCGCGCGTGGGCCGTTGGCATGCCTGCCGCTGACTGCTGCGCGCTGGGCTGCTGCTTCCCCGCCTGGACTGCCAGTCCGGCTGCTGGGCCATCTGCACCGCTGCCGCGCCCTGCTGGGCCGCCTGCTGCGTTGGGCCACCGCCTGCCCCGTGGGCTGGCTGCTTGCCCGCGCGCTGGGCCGTCCGCGCCTGTACCCGCGCCTGGGCTGCCCTGACCGTTTGGGCCGATTTGATAACTGCTGGTCAATTAGTTTATGGAGCGAACTCGTAAAATCAATAGATAATTGTGTAGAAATCCAAAAATAGTGAAACCAGTTTTGTTGAGTTCCTAAAATCGTGATCTACGTAATAGTGTATTTTATTCGCATAGGTTCGGTATGTTTTTAGGGTTGCTCTAATTATTTTAAAATACTTAATATTATTAAAAAGAGAACTTGTAGGAATTATTGTGATGAATTGGTAATATTGCGGAATCTGAAATTTGTACAATAAGCTCCTAGCAATATTAGGTGTTCGCTGCAAGTTTTGTAACTATAGAATAATTAGTTGCTAAATAGATAATGATGTCCTATTGCGAATAAAGATTAAATTGATAGAATAAAATAAAGAAACATCATTGGTTTATATAACTAAAATAGTTATTGGGAAATAGCGCCTTATCCGACAACGTGTATATGTAGCCTACTTATGGTCATCGTTAGAACTAGCCGTTAACTCGAGAGACGTACGTCGTATTTTACGAGTCACGATTGCAGTCAGTTGATCATACCCTTGGATTTCATTACATTGCATATCATGATAGGGACGTCGATGGATCATGGAGTCATCGGGAGTTGCTGAAGAAATGGTGCTTTTGGAGATCATGTCGCCATGATGGAAAGCTAACTTCTAATTATATTTTACCCAGGCAAGCCCCGGTGCATAACCCCTACTTTTCTGCAGTTTAAATTATATTTGTGCATTAAGTTTTAAGGAGTTGAATGAAACCACTTGCATATATATCTTTATCCTATGAGTCTTACTAGTATGACAGGATCGTGTAGATTGCTATGCTACAGGACTCCGGTAGAAGTCGAGTGATTGCCTGTCACTCGCGAGATATAGGAAATATGTTACTATATGATTATCACTTGCAATATATAAATTGGTGGAAAGGAAAATGGTGACCGGGCAGGGATATGGTTTGGGTATTGGTGAGTGTAAGGAGTTGTGTCGCCGTGGACACGGGGCATAGCTTGGTTACACTGTTTTTCCCTGTCTGGTCGGTTAAGGACCGATCGTTGCATATGACTCTAGGCAGGTCACAGACTTATTATCCCGAGCACATACTTGTGTATGGGCGCTTGGAAAGCTTGTTGCTCTCTTGTCGCGGATCCGGCTCTTTCCGGACCGACTGTCAGGGTTTTGTTTTGGTGGAGGAGGTCCTTGCACCGCGCTGAGTCCGGGACTCAGGGGCGGGGGCTTGGAGTCCCAGTTTGGACGGGGACCTGGACACCCGGGACAGGAGAGCGATGGGTTGGTCCTGCTTGTGCCTCGGGTACAAGCGGGGCGTGTGTTTTCGGGGTACCCAGCTGGGGGCATTGACTCGCGAATCGCCGGGCGATCCGGTACGGCTTGTCTACGGTTTAGCATCATAGTAAGAATTGAAAGATGAAAGATGGAAGATGGACAAAGGAAATCTGATTGCTTACCACTTGCTTGAAAGTAGCACAGGTGCTTACATAGAATGGTTAGTTAATGAACCAATGCGGCTATTATTAAAAATCAAATATAAGGACGCACGCTTAGTAATGCTTTCTGCAAATGCAACCCACAAACCAGATAGCCTTGCATATCCTTGGAGTCTTTTCTTTTCTCCTATCGGGTAAGTCTTGCTGAGTACAATTGAGTACTCAGGGTTTTATTCCCCCTGTTGCAGGTGACAGGTGGAGGCTAAAGCTGACTCTTGTGTGTGGATTCCTCCTGGTGGGCTCAGAGAGGATTTCCTTTACGCTGCGATCGTAGTTTTTATTTATAACTCTCACCAAATGCTTTTATAAATGGAAGTTTAATAATCTGTTGTCGTAGTCTATATATCAATATTTCATCATGTCATTAATAGATGTTTATTTCCGCTGTAACTCTGTTCACATGTTTCTATTCCGCTGTTCAATCAAATTGTTTATAACTCTGATAATATGATTTTATTCCGCTGTTATATTAATAAATCTTATACTCTGATGATGTATTAAAAGTGATGTAAGAAGTGGTTCAGAATGATGTAAGCTTTATTCTCTCATTTGTGATCCTGATGGCAAAAATGTGGATTTTCGGGTTCTCCCTTGGGGTGTGTCCGACGGAACCGAGTAATTTAGTGTTCTCCCTTGAGTGCTTAGTGTCTAATGGAAGACAAGCACTCCTGTGAGGCATTAGATTAGGCGGTTCTGCCACAGGTGGTATCAGAGCATAAATGAGGAAATAAAGCTTCGAAAACCTTTTCTAAACTAAAAATTGACAACCCATTGTTACAAAAAGTTAGGACGTTGCATGCGAAGTTATATACGTAGCCCTATTACTATGGTTATGTATCTAGGATAGATGGCACTCTGCTGACTTAGATAGGCTTGATCAAATTTTCTGCAGGTACACTGACTCGAGCATAGTCCGATAGTATCGGCTAGTTACAGGGAGAGGACGATGTGCCAAAACTTTGAGAACGGTTGCCCTATATGTGGCAATAGTGAAAGGACATATAGGACGTGCATTCATGCATATCTTGCCAATACATTGTAACACTCGTATTGCTGGTAGATACGTCATCCATAGGTGTCACGCGCGTCGTATTGTGCACGAATGACTCGTCCTGTTCTAGAGTTAGGTCTGCACTGTGGCTTCGTGTTTCGCATTCGCCCGTAAATCACGCCGGTCGTGACCCACGTCTCCCCATACCCCTTTCTATGCTCTTGTCGGACCCTTACCCTGCAGCCGTACTAGTCAGTAATGACATCGCACGTCGCTCGCCTCGAACTCGTGGAATTTGGTCGATCCGCCGTAGTGATATCGCGCGGGAACCCTGGTGAACCGCGCCAGGACCACTGAACGCTCCGCCTTTATAAGTAGAGCCTGGCTTAGCCATTGGTACCACCACTCAGCGCACTTTAGCTCGCTTAGCTTCTACTTTGAGCCAGCTTTTCGCTCAGCCTCCCTTGCAACCACCGCCAGAGATGGCAGGAGCCTGGGTTAGCACCTACTGCCTGAATGTTGAGGGGTTTCCCAAAATCCTGCATGCCACCCTGCAAAAGCTCGGAGTCAATGATCGCCCCGAGTATGAGGGCCGTGAGTATGAGGAGCATGGCACCGAGCGGTGTGAGGTTACAGTCTACATCGGGAAGAGTGAAGAGTTCCCTAACCTCACCGAAGCCTGGAGTGTAACCGCAACCGGGTTTAGCTTCACCGACACCTACCAGGTTGTGGCCCGCAAAGCCTTACGGTACCTCTGCCAGATCTATGAGGAGCCCATTGCCCGTACCCCCATGCGGTTCTTTCCACCTTTGGATAGGAACCGGCGGGCATGGAGGGCTCGCATGGAGGCTTTGCAAGGGCGGGATGTGCAAGAGGACAGTCCCACTATGGTGCACTTGACCACGTACCTGCTCGCTCTGGATGAGCAGTACGACCGTCAAGCCTTGGAGCTGAGGGCGTGCCTTCGGCGCGCCGAGGAAGCCGAGGTCTTCAACCGGATGCTCCAGGTGCAGCTCGCCGAAGCGCATGCCAGCGCTGCAGCTGCTGAGAGCCGAGAGGCTACCATGGAGGAATCTCTGAAGGAGGCTGAAGATCGGCATGTCCATCAGCTGGGTGAGGCCTATCTGTTCACTAGGGCCAGGCGGAGGTCGCTGGTTGATGGAAGGCAGGATGCCCCGATCTTGGAAGGGATCCCTCTCCACCCGTCAGAGAGAAGAAGAACCGGTGATGCAGAACCGCCAGCACCTCCACCATCAGAAGTGTTAGAAGCAGAGTCCTTGATTCCTCTCACTCAGCCATTGCCACAAGAAGATGTAGAGTAGTTGCCTTGGGATGCTGTACCCGTAGTAGTAGGGTTTTTCGTTGCTGTCCCCCGGTATTGTACTCTTACTTGTTGTTCGTCGTCCGTAGTTGTTGAGATCGTCTGACCGTAGGTGAATGCTATGTCGAGAATGGAGCCTGAATGCCTGTATGATGTACCCATATAAGACCGTTGGAACATGCATTTTATTAGTTAGCTATGTTTATTGCGTTCATCTACCTTAAAGTTTTGTTAGATGTGCTTAAAGTTTTCAAGGGCGATATTAAGCGGGTTGCAAGAAAAGTTGCCATTCAGACGCCAGCAGATCAGTCGTGATTAGATGTTATTGGACACTGTATCGACTAATTGTGGATGTCCCAATAGAACACTTGAATTTTTTTAAAATCAAATCTGCCGTTGGATTTGAATTCCTTATCCCTGGTTGTAAAAGGGAACCCTTGTTGTTTGAATTTTTTTCCCTTGTAATACTCCTCTTACTCTGTGGTCTATGACCCCACCGCCTTTATGGCATGTAAGTTGGTAATAGTTGCCTGGTTAAAAGCTTATGGTGCCGCGACGAAACCGAGAGCTCTCTGTGGAACAGCTGCCACATGTGACGCTGCTCGGCACGCACTGGTATCGAGGTTTTTGACCACGTACCTTTACCAAGTTACACTGCCATACCGTTTTGTTTTAAAAATTTTCCCTTGAAAATGTTTAGGTGTTCAAACGGGAAAATCCACAACGGGGTGATACAGAAGTGTTCTCTCAAGGTAAACAAGAGATGGTTTGGAGAAAGAAAGAATGATATGATCTGGGTTTACAGAAAAGACGGATGTGGTCAAGGAAGGAAAGCAAAAGAAGAATAGTAAAGGAAGGTTAGCAATGGACAGTCGGGAGTAATTGCAAAAGTCAGAGTGGACGTCTTGTCCCAAACCCTGTTTTTAGTTGACCATGCTTTGCATGCTGGGTAATTTCGCTGCGTGTCCTACGAACGTTGTCTGTATCGGGTCTTTAGCTCCCCGTTTTCGCGTGGCCGCGGCATCGTGCAGTGCTCGCCGTCTTTGTGCATTGTGCGTTGCTCCTTTTCCCCAGCATCCGGTCGGCTCTCGACTCTCACGCCTCATCCCTCGTACCGGACCCCCCCTTCCCTCTCTTTTCCTTCTTCTTTTGGTGACACGACCGCCCGCATGCCTGCCTCATCGAGTGGACCTCCCCCTTTTCTCCCCTTTATTTTTCCCCTGTCGTTCGCACAGGAAGCGCACCGTGTCCCTGACCTTATCTCCACAGTATTCACCGTCTGTGTATCCCATTCCCGCCGCATCCACTTCCGGTGTGTTGCGCCCCAACTCCGTTCATCTATATAAGATACCATTGGTCCTTGCTCTTCTTCTTCATCCCCATTCCTCTCATATTCACAGCAGAGCTACAAAATCTAGTTGTCGTTGTGAAGCTAGGTTTGGCAGTCTGAGGTCATAGTGTGATTTGAGAAGAAGGAAGGATCTGGTTCGGCGAAGAAGTTCGAGTTCCCTTTTGGTAGACAATCTTAGGGTTCACGATGTTTTACTTCTCAGTCGACTGTTTCTGGATCTGTTGGTGCTACGCCATGTTTTGGATAATCATCTTCTTGTTGATTCTCCATTGTCCTCGTCTATCCCGACTTCTGGATTAAGTCTCGGTTGTATTAGGTTGCTCTTAACCATGTATTCCTAGATCTCCGTGTGGTAGTATTCAAAGTCGTGTAATCCTTCGTGTAATCCTCGATCTACGAATTGTAATCGCGTTTCCTCTCTTCTGGTTCTTGCTTCGAATCTCGGGACGAGATTCTTTTTAAGGGGGGTTGGTTGTAACACCCCTAGTGTTACGATCTCGTTTAGCACAGTGATTTAGGCCTAAGCTAAATTTTCGTAACGAGTTTCTTGGATTTTTGATTTAAAATGGATTCGACGCGATAAGCGAATCTTGTGTCTTAGTTCGTGGACTCAAATAAACGTTCAAGTTAAATTACGCAGTGCGTAGAAATATTTAATAGTGTCCGATAACGGTTCTAGCAAGTAAATGGCGAATGGCTTGTTCTGTTGAATTGAACGTAAAAACAATGCTTATAAACAAAAATACGATATGACGGATATATAGTACTTAAGTAAAATTCGGAGCATGATTTTGGTTGTATTTAAAATATCGAGTAACAAACTGTAATGTTTTAGCCGTGTTTAAAAATATAATGGTCAGCTTGTTAAATGAATAATTGAGAGCTAAAATAATAACGAAAGTACCGCTGGTCTTTTAGCTCGCCTACCAACATCTTGAATTTTATTGCCACTGTGACTTTGATCCACAGGTGGTCACTATGGTTTATGATCTCCTTAATTATGAGCTATGCATGCCTTTGTCACCGTGAACACGATACTAGCCATATATCACATAGCAAGGCAGGCATGCACTATTGAAGCCTCCAGTACCCCTAGTCTAGAATGACGGGAGACCAGTGACACAGAAGTGGTTGGAAATCGTGCGCTGAGAGCTAGCCTCTTGAACTCTCGCTAGTGTTTTCCTTGTCCTAGTTATCTTTCATCAATTTTGAATATAATATGCTCAGTACGATGCTCATGATGGACTGAGCTAGCTGGTCGGTCGCTGTTGTTTGCTTGCTGCCTTCGCGTCCCGTCGAGTGAGTCATCTTGTCCATGTCTCTCTGTTCTACGTCGCTGGCACCGTGCTCTCGCTAGCCGACGCTGCCACGCTGTCCTCGCTCTGCCGCTACGCGTCGTGCCGCTATCAATGCTGAAGCTACGCGCGTATCGTTGCCGGTGTAGCGCACGTTGCCGTGTTCGGCTCGCACTGTTGCCCTTGCGCTTGTCTGCTGCCGCCTACCCCGGCTTCTTGAGGAAGCCAGGCCGCTGCTCGCCTTGCTCACCATATCTCACGGTCTCTCCCGGATCCACCTCCGCGCTCTGCTGCTTGCGCACCGCCGTGGCCGGTCCCTTCCCCTTCTCCGCGCAGCTCCGCGCTCACACGCACAGCCGAGCCCCTTGCCCCCCCCGCGCTGCCCCGCTGTGGCCGAGCCCACAACCGCACGAGCCTGGAGTACCGCCCGTGCTCCCGCGTTGGATCGCGTCAGCAAGGCTGCCCTCACCAGCAGCCGTGCCGCACCCCCGCCGGTGCGCCGGGTCTGCTCCGCTGCTCCGCACGTGCCTCGGGTCCCGCGTGCGCTACCCTGCCACTCGGTCAGCGCCGCCGCTTCTTCTTTCCTCCGGCTGCCGCGCGCGCGTGGCCTGGGTACTGTGGGCCACCGCTGGCCATGCCGCCGATGCCTGCGTACACGGCCGGGCCCGCCGCTGCCTCGCGGCCGTTTTTCCGCTGTTGCCGTGCAGCCCCGGCCGGGATTGACCGCCGGCCGGTGCTCCCTCTGCTCCGTGCGCTCTCTTCTTGGGAAGAAGCAAGGTGAGGATGGTATATATCCAAGCAAAAGAATTATATGGGGTCCATTTTGCTAAATACATGACTCCAGTAAATAGTGCCAATGTCCTGCGGTTTATTTCGAGAAAATACGAGGGCCTCGGTGCAATTTTGGCGCCGCCGCCGTTGTTAAGGCCCTGGCTGGGTGGGCCAGCCTGCTCATCGCGCCGCGCGTGGGCCGTTGGCATGCCTGCCGCTGACTGCTGCGCGCTGGGCTGCTGCTTCCCCGCCTGGACTGCCAGTCCGGCTGCTGGGCCATCTGCACCGCTGCCGCGCCCTGCTGGGCCGCCTGCTGCGTTGGGCCACCGCCTGCCCCGTGGGCTGGCTGCTTGCCCGCGCGCTGGGCCGTCCGCGCCTGTACCCGCGCCTGGGCTGCCCTGACCGTTTGGGCCGATTTGATAACTGCTGGTCAATTAGTTTATGGAGCGAACTCGTAAAATCAATAGATAATTGTGTAGAAATCCAAAAATAGTGAAACCAGTTTTGTTGAGTTCCTAAAATCGTGATCTACGTAATAGTGTATTTTATTCGCATAGGTTCGGTATGTTTTTAGGGTTGCTCTAATTATTTTAAAATACTTAATATTATTAAAAAGAGAACTTGTAGGAATTATTGTGATGAATTGGTAATATTGCGGAATCTGAAATTTGTACAATAAGCTCCTAGCAATATTAGGTGTTCGCTGCAAGTTTTGTAACTATAGAATAATTAGTTGCTAAATAGATAATGATGTCCTATTGCGAATAAAGATTAAATTGATAGAATAAAATAAAGAAACATCGTTGGTTTATATAACTAAAATAGTTATTGGGAAATAGCGCCTTATCCGACAACGTGTATATGTAGCCTACTTATGGTCATCGTTAGAACTAGCCGTTAACTCGAGACTAGCCGTTAACTCGAGAGACGTACGTCGTATTTTACGAGTCACGATTGCAGTCAGTTGATCATACCCTTGGATTTCATTACATTGCATATCATGATAGGGACGTCGATGGATCACGGAGTCATCGGGAGTTGCTGAAGAAATGGTGCTTTTGGAGATCATGTCGCCATGATGGAAAGCTAACTTCTAATTATATTTTACCCAGGCAAGCCCCGGTGCATAACCCCTACTTTTCTGCAGTTTAAATTATATTTGTGCATTAAGTTTTAAGGAGTTGAATGAAACCACTTGCATATATATCTTTATCCTATGAGTCTTACTAGTATGACAGGATCGTGTAGATTGCTATGCTACAGGACTCCGGTAGAAGTCGAGTGATTGCCTGTCACTCGCGAGATATAGGAAATATGTTACTATATGATTATCACTTGCAATATATAAATTGGTGGAAAGGAAAATGGTGACCGGGCAGGGATATGGTTTGGGTATTGGTGAGTGTAAGGAGTTGTGTCGCCGTGGACACGGGGCATAGCTTGGTTACACTGTTTTTCCCTGTCTGGTCGGTTAAGGACCGATCGTTGCATATGACTCTAGGCAGGTCACAGACTTATTATCCCGAGCACATACTTGTGTATGGGCGCTTGGAAAGCTTGTTGCTCTCTTGTCGCGGATCCGGCTCTTTCCGGACCGACTGTCAGGGTTTTGTTTTGGTGGAGGAGGTCCTTGCACCGCGCTGAGTCCGGGACTCAGGGGCGGGGGCTTGGAGTCCCAGTTTGGACGGGGACCTGGACACCCGGGACAGGAGAGCGATGGGTTGGTCCTACTTGTGCCTCGGGTACAAGCGGGGCGTGTGTTTTCGGGGTACCCAGCTGGGGGCATTGATTCGCGAATCGCCGGGCGATCCGGTACGGCTTGTCTACGGTTTAGCATCATAGTAAGAATTGAAAGATGAAAGATGGAAGATGGATAAAGGAAATCTGATTGCTTACCACTTGCTTGAAAGTAGCACAGGTGCTTACATAGAATGGTTAGTTAATGAACCAATGCGGCTATTATTAAAAATCAAATATAAGGACGCACGCTTAGTAATGCTTTCTGCAAATGCAACCCACAAACCAGATAGCCTTGCATATCCTTGGAGTCTTTTCTTTTCTCCTATCGGGTAAGTCTTGCTGAGTACAATTGAGTACTCAGGGTTTTATTCCCCCTGTTGCAGGTGACAGGTGGAGGCTAAAGCTGACTCTTGTGTGTGGATTCCTCCTGGTGGGCTCAGAGAGGATTTCCTTTACGCTGCGATCGTAGTTTTTATTTATAACTCTCACCAAATGCTTTTATAAATGGAAGTTTAATAATCTGTTGTCGTAGTCTATATATCAATATTTCATCATGTCATTAATAGATGTTTATTTCCGCTGTAACTCTGTTCATATGTTTCTATTCCGCTGTTCAATCAAATTGTTTATAACTCTGATAATATGATTTTATTCCGCTGTTATATTAATAAATCTTATACTCTGATGATGTATTAAAAGTGATGTAAGAAGTGGTTCAGAATGATGTAAGCTTTATTCTCTCATTTGTGATCCTGATGGCAAAAATGTGGATTTTCGGGTTCTCCCTTGGGGTGTGTCCGACGGAACCGAGTAATTTAGTGTTCTCCCTTGAGTGCTTAGTGTCTAATGGAAGACAAGCACTCCTGTGAGGCATTAGATTAGGCGGTTCTGCCACAAGCTATGTCGTGAGGTAGGAGATGGCGCCGACAAGTGGGCCCGACGCGTCAGTCGCAGAGAGAGAGAGGAGGCGCGTGCACGGCGGCTCCAGGGCTGGGCCGAAGGACGTACTGGGCCGCGGCCGTAGCAGGGAAGAGAGCGGACGGGCCGCCGGGAGCGGGAGCAGGAGCGGCCGGCTGCTGGGTTGCACGGGAGAGAAGGAGCAGGTGGGTCGGGAGAGGGAGAACAGGCCGGCTGGCTGGGCCAAATAGAGAGCAAGAGAGAGAGGTTTTATTTTCCTTTTCTATTTCTTTTCTTTTCTTATTTCAAATTCAATTCAAATATGAACCTATGCAAACTCAAATATTATTTCCAATTTAATTTTCAATTCAAAATAGGAGAACCATTGTTAGGTTTTCAAAAAAATAAATTTTACAACTTTTTAAACTCTTTTATTTTCAAATTTTCTTTTCTTTTATTTCAAAACCATTTTTAATTTCTTTTGCAAAAGCAACTTAAACCATTTTGAATTTTCAATCAAAACCACTCACTCAAATACATCAAATGCAAGGGCATGTATGCACAAACATGTTGCTACCCTACGATAAATGTTTAAATTAATGATTTTTTTATTTTTCTATGTTTTCATGAGCACAAAAATTCAAAATTACCTTAATTTACACCTATTTTAAAAGGAGCAAATTTTAGGGTGTTACACAAACGGGGAGTAGATAGATGTTGACGGTCATTACATGGCATTTTCTACCATCAACAAAGTGCGAATTTGAGAGGAAAAACAACATAATTAATGGTTATAATGTTCAACAAAAGATCAATTACACATATCTTGGAAGCCACTAACCTAAAGGGCCACCAAAGAAAATGGATGAATTTGGGGTTTCATGGGGGTCACCCCAATCCTAATATGGTCAGCCGACCAGGGCTTAGCCCCTCTGGTGTTCCAACTAGCCCATGACAAAGAAGCATAAGCTCAAGTCCAACCTACCGTAGGTTTGATGTGTGATGTTAATCAAGGGTGTAAATAATGTAACACGTGGATCCATGGGTCCACCATATTCAACCTTTGCTGTTCCACTTCACACCAAACTAGTGTACTGATGTAGGTGGGGGGACTGGGGAGGGCCCATTCCCCAGTTCCCAGTCAGCCGAGCTAAGGTTGGGCTTACCTTAAAATCGGCGTGTTCGACTTCTTTTTTCAGTCGGAATAGTGTTTTTCTCTCACAACAATTCATCCAGAACAGTGTTTTTTAGCCAGTTTCAGCCAAGTTTTCGCAAGCCGAACAGGGCCACAATTTTTTGCGAAAATACGTGCACTGCATGGCCAGCTGGGCTCAAACCTGTGACCTATAGTGCCGCGTATTCCTCTTCTAACCACTACACCCCCAAATTAGATCACTTGTGTCTATAGAGCATATTCATCCCCCTTAGAGTATTTGAAACCCTAAACAAATTCAAATTCAAATCAAAAGGATTTTAACTTCAACTTTGGTTCTGGTCGTTTCTCCATCTGAGGTCATTTGAAAAATTTGAATTTCAAATGTGAGAAATTAAAACATTATTTTACTTATATAAATGATTTCTAATGAAAGTTGTCAACTACAAAGTTGTATAACTCTTTGAAATCTATAACTTTAGTTTTTGTCGTTCCTCCAATCGAAGTTGTTTGAAAATCCCCAATTACTATGATGTAGCTATTTTTAGAGATGGTTATAGATCCAGTCGCCTCTATAGATCGATTTTTAGAGACGGCTTTAGATCTAGACGCATCTAGAAATCAATTTGTAGAGGCGGCTGAATACAAATCCGCCACTAAAGATAGGGGCATTTTTTAAGGGTGGCTCAAAATACCAGTGACCCCTACAAATGCATTTCTGTAGGCGGGTCATTTTGGAAATCATTTTTAGAGACGTCTCTAGATTGAGCCTCCTCTGTTCAATTCTGCGGATCGTATTCCTGCGGTCCACGTTGCCGGTCAGTTCTTGCACCATGCCTTCAGTGGAGGTGTATGGTGTAGAGCGACCGAGTCGGCAGTGTCTAGTTAGCTCCTGCTCCAATGTTTGCGGAAGGGACCGGATGTTCACGACAACGGCACGGGAGTGGGACTGTGGGAGTTGCTAGATAATCGCACTCCAGAAAATCAGTCAAGAAGAGACACTGTGATTATTCGTCATTAACTACAACAATTGGCTAGCTATTATACTTAGTACTGCTGTTCTACTACTGGGAAAACAACAAAACTGAGCTGATCAGCGGAGAATATATATTTGTTGGCACCTTGCTGGTCATCCATTTGTTTGCAGTTAAGTTATTTGGCTGCCTGCCTTGAGCTCTCACCTTCGGCTAGCTAGATAGCTCCCTAACCAAGCAATAAGAAAACAACTTGTGTTTTATTATGGCCAAGGGGGCATATGTATATATAGATCATTCATCAACACTACAACGGAATGATGTTTATCCACTTTTGCAGTTCATTCGTGATATAATCGAAGAGAAGGTTCACGCGCGGCATAATAAGGGGCAAAAAGACTAAGCAGTAAGTGTACTATGTTGTGGAGCTTTGCACAAAGCTCCGAGCATACAAGTCAGTCAAGCACTGAGATGGATTAAGCCTTTTTTTTTTTTGAAAAAAAACAAAGTTACAATATTCGCCCTTAAAAAGAAATAGTGCGTACGAGAGAGGATCAAAGTGGTCCAGTGGTGCGTGACTTGGCTCACTTTGAGGACGTTTTTTTTGTGTGTGTTTGCCCTCAGTGCATGTGCTTTCGTCCCTAAGCCATTGGATGTGCCTGGAGATAGGTACATTGCAAGAGAGTAACAACAGCACATGGCCCTAAGTGCAGATTTAATTTTGCCTAAGTTTAAAAGTGTAACTAGTTCAATTTTATTTCCATTAGATACCGTCATAATTTATCCTTACATCTCGTCGACAATTAATATCTGTATCTGTATGAACCTTGGTATAAGTAATTAAGTTAGATCCATCAATGACTAACAGAATGAAAATAACACATATGATACAATGGCCCGGGGATATACAAATTTTAACCAGAAGTTAAAAATTCTATTATTGGATGTAATATCCGATATTTAAACAAGCAAAAAAAATAACTAGTTGTGTAATATATGTAACTAGAAGATATCTTGCGCGTTGCAACGGAGCATGACGATGTGGATAGCTTGCAATTAAGAGGTTGAAAGTTAGTGAAATAACATGACTATTAATAGAAGATGGTGTGGATAGTTAGTGGGGGGTGATGTGGATGGGTTGCATGTTGAGGTAGACTTGTAGTGGGAATTAGCTTTATAAGAGATATAGATATACATAAGTTTGCCACCTCAAAACTAAGGTAGTGCTGTCTCTCTTTTATACTCCACCGTCAGTTTCATCACCAAAACCGGACGGGCCACGAAGTGTACGAATATAAGCAATTGCAAGGAAGGTGTCAAAAGGAAGATTGCCTTTTTCTAGTTTTCTTTTCTTGAGAGATCATATATAAGTAATATATATGAGAGTTCACACAGAAAAGCTAAGGCATAATTAATTTGAAAAATACATTGATCCCTGCCTCCCAGTAAAGGTACACCAGGCGAGCGAGTGGAGTACAGCACTCCTATTCATATTTCAAATGAGCCTGTGTTTAGTTGTAGGAATTTGGATTTTGGGGCTACTATAGCACGTTCGTTTTTATTTGGCAAATAGTGTTCAAACATGGACTAATTAGGCTCAAAATGTTCGTCTCGCAATTTCCCACCAAACTGTGCAATTATTTTTTTCTTTTCATCTACATTTAATGCTCCATGCACGGGCCGCAAACATTCGATGTGACAGGTACTGTAGCATCTTTTTGGAAGTTGGGGTGGAACTAAACAAGGGCTTGAAGATGACGAAGAGGTTAGAGCCTAGATGCCAGTCAAGCACTGGAATAACTACTTTGCATCCTTAATTGGGCACTGATGAACCCCGGAGAAAAGGAATTCCAGATATGTAATACTATTTCTGTGTGTTGTCATGAATAAAAAAAGTAGCACTACTGCAAAAGTTAAAGCTTCTGATTTACTTGATACATGATCGTGAACATGATCTATCTACGTAGAAAGCTTCGTCGACGACATTACCTTCTCTAACTTTCTGCGACAAGCGAGCTGATTGGTAGCCAAACCACGCTAGGAAATGAGGAATAACAAGAAAGTAGTCTCCTGATACAAATATGAATTAATCAAAAGCTATCCTACATCAATAGAGAGCTGGGCCTACAGCCCTGTTTCCTTGAAGCTACATAGATTCCACTTTATCCACTTTATGCCTTGTATATATGCTAAAGATTCAGTTATTGGATTCCATAAAAAAATCGCACTGCACGAGACTAGCAAATCCATATATATCTTATAAAATAAAAAAGGGTTAAAACCCCACTAGCATAGCGATCTCTACGTAGAAACTATCCACACACTACTCGAGATCAATGGGTCATTGCTGAGTCTAAATTTAGCATCACTGCCCGAATTGATTAGACCTGGCAACGGGCAATTTGTAGTGACGAGGCTCGTCTAAACACTACTGGTTTACGTATCCGTTAAGGATCGAAAATATGAGCAAAGGAGGTTGAGTAGGAGCTAATAAAAAATTCTCTTCTTGAGAAAGAACTTGCCCTATACTCAAATTCAACCTGAAGCACCACGAAAAATCACGGAAGCATCCCAAGAGAGAGTGAAACACAAACAAAAATAGGTCAGACGCAGCTGGACTGAGGCTGCACAAAAGCCAAGCCAAAATTCACACACTAGACAGTCCGCTCAAGCAAAATAAACTCACCGGACAAACTTGCAGCAGTGACTCAGAGTGTGCTGAGACCAAAAGAGAGCTGCATCGGACAGTCCAGTGCAGAGAAAAAGAGGCACACCGTATAGGTGTCATTGTTGCAGCCAAGGCACTTGACATTACTTTTTTTTAAATAATGGAAACAAAAGTTCCGGCATCATCGTTCTTGGGAGGAAGAATCAGACCAATTATTACAAACTCACACTTAAAATAAAACCAAGGTACCAATCCTAATGTCCAAGGCGATAAGAGAAACTCCACCCATGAGAAGCAAACACAAACATGGCACTAGACTCTAAAAGCCTGCATGTCTCAACAATGGAAGTTTTGTGCTCATATGTCCTCCGAAATAGTACCTGCAAAAAGTTTGTTTTTGACTTTTGTTAAAAACGAAATCATTTCTAGTGAGCCAGATTGCCCAGCACAGGGCCGATGCTCCTGTCAAAACAAGTAAATTGTGTTTGCGGCGGCCCAATTTTGACCATTCCCCAAACAAGTGAGATACGCTTGTTGGAGAGGTAATACCAAACACCCAATGAACTGCACGCCAGAGAAAACAAGCATAATGACAATTAAAGAAAAGATGTTGGATGGTTTCAAGTTTATTACAAAACAACAAACTTTACTACCATTTCAATTCCTTCTTGCTAGATTATCCTTTGTTAAAATTACCCCCCTTTTCATGAACCACATGAAGATTTTTTTTAGGGTATCTTCATTTGCCATATCTCCTGCGTGACTTTCAAACCATTGCTGACAAAGAACTTATACACAGAATTCACCGAAAAGGACCCATTTTTATGTAAACCCCAAACAAACCTATCTGGCATATTGTTGAGCGTAACATGCACAATACTAGCAACTAGGCTATGCCAGTTAATTTTGTTCCTACCAAAGGCCTTATGAAGAACACATTTAGAGGAGCAGTTTGCAGAACCTCGGCTACCGTTGCCTGCTTTTTGCGCACCACATTGTATAGGTTTGGATATTGGGTTTTAAATGCCTGGTGTCCCAACCACTTGTCTTCCCAAAGCCTGATTTGAGTTCCATTATTTAATATAAACCGACCTAGGTTTATGAACTAATCTTTGACACCCATAAGGCTAGCCCAAAAATGGGAAGCCCCTGCTTTCTTTTCAACTTGGCTCAACGTTTTATTTTTTAGGTATTTGTTTTTAATCAAATCCTGCCACATGCCTTCTTCATTATATAACTTAAACAACCGTTAATTCAGCAGACACCTATTTTGCAGCTCTAAATTCATAATTCCCATTCCACCTTGGTCTTTTGGCTAACAGAGAATAGGCCATTTGACTAACCTATACTTCTTTTTTTCCTAATCATATTGCCAAAAAAATCTAGATATGAAGTATTCAATCTTTTTTAGAACACCCCATTGGGATCTCAAAAAAAGACATCATAAACATCGGTAGACTAGATAAAACAGAATTTATCAGGACTAAATGACCCCCGGCTGACAACAATTTACCCTTCCAGCTGCTTAATTTTTTCTTGATTCTATCTTCTATCACTTTGCAGTCTTTATTCGATAGTCTTCTAACATTCATTGGGATGCCTAAGTACTTAAAGGGGAGTTGTCCTAGTTTGCAACCAAAGAATTGCGAGTATTGTTCCTCACACTCTCTAGCCTGCCCAAAACAGGAGATGTCACTTTTGTGATAGTTAATTTTTAGACCAGACAGTTGTTCAAAGACACAAAGTAACAATTTCATATTCTTTGCTAAGTCGATGTCGTGATCTAAAAAAATAACTGTATCATCAGCATACTGCAAGATTGATAGTCCATCATCTATTAGATGTGGGATTATTCCCCTAATAAGACCCTCCTGTTTGGCCCTATTTAAAATAATTGCCAACATGCCTGCCACTATGTTGAACAGGGTTGGAGATAAAGGGTCTCCTTGCTTGAGGCCTTTCTTGCTCTAGAAGTAAGGTCCCATATGATCATTATTTTAATTCCTACATTTCCTTCTTGAACCACCATCTTAATCCATTTACACCAAGTCAGATGAAAACCTTTTAGTCTAAGGGTCTGTTGCAAAAAGTTCCAATTTACTTTGTCATAGGCCTTCTCAAAATCGATCTTAAAAATCACTCCATCTTTTTTCCGAGTGTGGAGTTCGTGTAGCGTCTCATGGAGAATCACTGCCCCCTCCATAATATTTCTATCAGGAATGAAGGGCGCTTGGGATGGCCTAATTATTTTATCTGCAATTTTTATGATTCTATTGGTAACCACTTTGGTAAAGATTTTAAAGCTAACATTAAGCAAACATATCGGTCTGTATTGCTGAATTTTGCTCGCATCTTTACTTTTTGGCAAAAGGATTATAGTCCCGAAGTTGAGGCAGCTGGGTCTTTCCTCTTCCGTCTCTACAAATCTTATAGAGGTGCCTAGCCGCCTTGAGAAATGAGATTTATAGAGGCGGCTGGGAATCAGAGCTGCCTCTACAAATGTATTTCCAGAGGCGGGTGGGATCAACAGATGCCTCTATAAATAAGTTTACCAGAAGCGGCTGGAAAGAACAACCACCTCTATAAAATATATTTGGAAAGCCATCTGTTCTTTCAAGCCGTCTCTGGTAATGTTATTAATGACCTAATATTATCCTTTGAATTTCTAAAAATTTTCATACCAAAATTCAAAATTTGTTTGTGACTACTATGCTCACAAAACAAACAGTATATATCATTGTAAATATGTGGTCTAACTTAATATAACCTATATACACACACATGTTCATACATCAGAACCGTACACCACATTATAATGTTTCATTGTATCCGCAATGTTATTAATGACCTAATATTAAACCTTCCCACTCTTAAAGATGTCTACAATCTTTTGACGTCGTAGCGCAGACGCCGGGTCATCGAAATCGCAGTTCTTATATATGTATTATTTGGCCCCTGATAAACTTGCATAGGTCCCCAATGATCTCCATTAGTTCGTCATCGTCCATTTCTCTTTCACTAATATTTGGGTCCTTAGGCCACTGCAAGAAACAGAATCCAAAATATATCTCAATCGCCTATGATCCTCTAATATATACAGATGAGGTGGTCTTATGCGAGTAGGAAAGCTTTCGCAAACAACATCTAAAAGTTTTCCATGACATTGGACGAGTTTACATCAAGTAAAAGTTAATACTGACCTAGAAACTGGCCTAGCCGGGTTTTTTTTTGTGTCCAGGGTAAAAAAAACTTCTAAAAATCATAATTCATTCATTTGGACACCAAATGAGGCGATCTATTATGTTTTTTGTACAGCTCGATGAGAAAAATGCAATTGTACAATCCATTCTTCAATTTGGAGAAGTTGAAAATTCGCCCCCCCCCCCCCCCCCCCCCCCCCTCCCTTGAAAACTTGTTTTATTGGTCCAGACTCCATATGGGATGATCCATATATGTTTTTGTGATCGTCTCGGCGATAGGAACACGATGGTGGAGCCCGTTATGTTTTTCGTTTCATATATGCACTTTGGCCAATTTTAGGTGTCAACCCCACGCATAATTACAAGATACAAACGCTCCACACCTTACTGAAAACAAAAGGATACACGCTGGAAAACAAATCCGGATCTTGTTTTTAAAAAAAAAAACAGTAACAACGACCAGAGACTACAGCAGATCGACTCTCCGTACTTCATCGTCAGATTTAACTAGTGTTTTTGGTTCGCTCCTTGTTTGTAACTCAAAAAGGAATATACTGCTTGCACCACGGTACAGAACAGCACGACGGCTGCCACGGCGAGCCCAGTGGTAAGCCATGGATTGCTGAAGTACTTCCGCCGCAGCCACGCCATCCACCGGCGCGGGTGGCTCCTGGAGCGCTTCTCCAGCGACTCGCAAGTTGCTAACAGGTAGTTTCTGCTGGGGTCGTCTAGCTTGAAGACGATCCCCTTGCAGAGGTTTGTGAAATAGTCAGCGACCTCGGCATGGTTGCCTAGACTGTGTACGATGATCCCTCTCCTCCACAGGAACTCAACGTCGCTTGCCGTGCATGCCACCTGCCACATGAAGACGCAGTAGGCCGTCAGGTAGCTACCCTTGGCCGGGTTACGCTGCTCCATCTCCATGAGGTTGCGCAGGAGCCCCAGCGTCCGGGCGTCGAGCGTCAGGCACGGAACAAGCAGTGTCCCGCCGCCGCTGTCCAGCTTCACGTCCAGGATGCATTGGGCTGCGTCGGCTCGGACAGGTAGGCTCTTGAACCTCACTCCTGCGTAGTGGTAGTCGGTGGCCGAACGCCAACGACCCACCCGCTGGCCGCCGCCGATGGTTTTGGGTCCGTCTCCGTCACCGGTGGGCTTCAAGTGCATGTGCAGCAGGTGCAGAAGATTGCCGACATCAGAATCAGAAAGAGCGGTTACCTCCGGCGTCGCCATGGAGTACTGCTGGTTTTTGAGGAGTTCCCCAACATACCCCAAGAAGGCGCCTACTGCACAAGCGCCGCTTCCCCCAGTGATGAGCTCGTGGACCTTGGCAACAACGAAGAATGGTATTTGATTCTCTGCGAGGTACAAGACATCGCGCACCACCTTGACGTCCTGCAGACTGTCACTGTCGTCATCCTCCGCCGTCGGCACCGCCGGCGCCGCGACGATGTCAGTGAACCGGGCGAGGACGTAGCAGGCGTCGAGCAGCAGCATGTGCACGAACTCCTTGGTTTCCATTTGAATCGGGTCGGCGTAGCAGCTTCTCGCGCGATCCTCCAAGAGCCACACCTCTTTCAGGAGCACCTCCTCCGTCACGTCGTCGCGTGTCGCTGCCGATCGGACGGCATGGAAGTATAGGAGCTTCTCGTCCTCCCTCGCGAGGCGCGGGTGCTTTGTCCGGTGGTAAGGTCCAATGGAGACGTGATGGGGGTCGTACTCTTGAGGGTCCACGTTGCGGGTTAGGTGTTCGACCATGCCGATGGTGATGGGGCATGGTGTAGAAGATCCACCACCGAGTCTAGATGTCAGGTGTTCATGCCGCTCTCTCAACTCTTGGGCCCAGGGAGTGACATCAATCTCGACAGAAACATGGGAACCGCCGCTAGATTGACCTTCATCAATCAAATAATAAGTACTGTTCAGCGAATGTGATTATTATTAGCACCTTGAATATTACAAGCATATATAGTTCCAAACACACACACACACACACAGAGATTTACGTATATATAAAAGACAAAACTATAATAATATAGTAATAATAAGGTAAAACAAGAAATTCTGTTGGCACCTCGTTGATGATCCTCCATTTGTCCACGAGTGAATTGTACGAGATCCACCGTTTGTTTGTGACAACGGGTTAATTTTTCTGCCAGCGTCTTTCGACTATGCTAGTATGCTAGCTGCCCATGACTAGCTAACTAGCTAGTTGTTGCACTCTCTGAAGTGTTCAAGCTAGACACCTTCAGCTTCAGCCTTCAGCATATATATAGAGAGAGGGAGAAAGAGAGGTAACGCAATGCAACAACCCACCTACCTAGTACCTTCTCTTAATAAGGGCATGTTTGACACAGTAACAGCCCGGTTAGAAATTACTACCCCGTCGGTGTCTCGAAAAGAATACAATTCTAGATTCATTCTCGGTTAAAGTGCATGCCTAAAATTTGATATAGATAAAAATATTAATACTTATGACATCAGATAAGTATACTATGAAAAATATATTTAATGATGAATCTAATGGTACCTATTGGGTACAATAACTATTAGTATTTTTTATATAAATTTAGTCAAACTTGATATACTTTCATATGACACTGTTATAGAATTACATATTTTTGAATGGAGGGAGTAAACGATCTCATATGATTGAGATGGAAAATGGACTAAAATCTTGACAAAAACAAGAACGCAGGCGTGCGTGTAAAGATTGAAAAAAAGCATTTCTCATGCATGGTACTATAGCTTTGCAGAATAGCACTAAGGCGTACTACAAGTCAGTCAAGCACTAAGATGATTAAAGCCAGCATATGGCCGTCCTATCTCTCCTTCTGTTCCATGCACTACCGGACAGAGCATCTTTGCTGAGGGCCCAGGACACTCGGCAAAGGCCTAAAACCCTCGGCAAAGGCTTTGCCGAGCGCCGCCCTCGGCAAAGAGCCCTTGGAAAAAATTTAACGGCAAAGAGGCTCTTTGCCGAGGGCCAGTTGTCGGGCACTCGGCAAAGCATTTTCCGAGGGCCAACGGCGGCGCTCGGCAAAGAAAAGCAGCCGTCAACGGCGCTGCTCCGTTGACGGCGTCTTTGCCGAGTGCTGACAGTTTGGGCACTCGGCAAAGACATTTTTTATTTTTTTTTCAAAAACTCTTTGCCGAGTGCCACGGCGGCAAGGCACTCGGCAAAGACATTTTTTATTTTTTTTAAAAAAACTCTTTGCCGAGTGCCTCCCCAGCTTGGCACTCGGCAAAGATTTTTTGCTTTTTTTAAAAAAAAAATCTTTGCCGAGTGCAATGTCCTGGCACTCGGCAAAGTTTCCCAGCTTTGCTGAGTGTCATGACCATTGCACTCGGCAAATCAACCGAAACTGCAATTTTTTTTTTGTTTTTTGTATTCCACTGACACAAATAGTTCAAATATATATCACATGTCACATATATATCACAAACATCACAATAATCACATATATATCACAACGAAACCATTTTCACACATTATATCACAACCACAACTCAAATAACAACATATCGCAACCACAAGTCAAATATCACAACCACAAGTCATAAATTCACAAACACAGTCCATCAAGTCAAAGCACAAGTCACAACCACAAGTGAAGCTCAAGTCCAAGCACATGACGAAGCACATCTCCTCAAAAAAGCAGCCTATGACACGATGGTTCATTCGGTGACGCATTAGCGGGGTTATTCGAACCCGCCGACGGAAGCTGCAAAAAGGATAAGAGGTTGCATGTGTGAGATTCATCTAGTAAGTTTCTATGTGAAGCATTGGTGTATGTCATAGCTAGTGCAAGCATGTAGTAAGTTTCTATGTCAAGCATCTAGTAAGTTTGTATGTCAACCATGGTTGTATGTCAAGGAAGCATCTAGTAAGAGTGAATTTTCATACTTATAGGAGTGGCTGTAGGAGTAGGCGGTGGAGGTGCTGCCAACGGCAAAGGTACACTCCCTTGCTGGACACTCCGCATGAAGGCCTCCATTTCTTGCATCCTCCTCTCCTGGGCCGCGAACGCTTCCCTCTGGGCCTGCAGTTGCGCACTCTGAGCCTCGACCACGAGCTTCTGGGCCTGCAGCTCGGCCTGCAATACAAACTTCAATGTTTCAGTAATGCAAATATAAATTAGGTGTGCAAAGATGAACGTACGATGAGTAAAACAGGACGTACCTCGAGAGCGTCAACCCGCTACAGTGACGGACTAGGCCGTGGGCGTATGGGCTGGCTGGAGCTCGTGCTCTGTGCTCGGAGCACGTCGAGAGAGGGAACAGTGGTGGAGTCAATGGCGCCGTCTGCAATCCACAGCTGCCCATGCTTCTTGCCTCCTCCTAGCCTCATGATGGTCTCTGCATCAATGGGCTCAGTGCGTACATCGTAATCTTCCCCATGGACCTCCCTCACCTTTGAGGTGTACTCTTGGACCTTAGTGTGCACGGTCAGGTCGGAGTACACCTCGCGCGGGGCAGACGGGTCGAAGGAGACAGAGGAAGACGCCCTGCCCATGTGGGACATAGCCCACGCAGAGAACTCCGAGACCTCCACGCCCGGGTGTGCAGCCTCCTATGAGTAAGACGGCAAGATGGTGAGAAATAAGGCAGAACTCAGCGTCAAATAAGATAAAAGAAATCACTTACATATGCTTGTTTGTAGGCCGGGAGGCTGCGACTACCTTGATGGTGAGTAGCACAATCAGATGCTGCACATGTGGTAGTCATGACTCGGACGGGAGGTGCACAATCAGATGCTGCATGGGCAAGAAGAAGCCGGGTGGAAAGATCTTCTCTAGCTTACAGAGCAACACAGGTGTCGCTTTTTCCAAGTCCTGAGCGACGGTCTGAGATATCTCCTTTGGCACAAAGCTGACGGAAGAAAAAGCTCAACTCTGCTAGCACTTGCCAGACATGGTCAGGGACATAGCCTCGGACCATCACCGGAAGAAGCCGCTCAATCCATATGTGGTAGTCATGACTCTTCATCCCATTCACTCGTAAAGTGCCTAAGTTCACTCCCCTGCTCAGATTCGCTGCATATCCATCTGGGAACATTAACGTCTTGATCCATTTTAGTACTTCCCTCCTTTGATCGGGTTCCAAGACGAAATCGACCTTAGGTCTTTTCCATTGTTTGTTTCGGCCACTAGGAGGCCGCATCTCTTGCTTCGGTCTATCACACAATGTCGCTAGGTCCACTCTAGCCTTAACGTTGTCCTTAGACTTGTCAGTGTTCATGAGAGTTCCCCAAAGTGCCTCGGTGATATTCTTTTCGGTGTGCATTACATCAATGTTATGTGGCAGAAGAAGGTCATCGAAATAGGGGAGCCTCGTCAAGCCGGACTTATGAGTCCACATATGTTCCTCACCATATCCCACAAAACCACCTCCTTCATTGGGCACGAGAGCATCTATCTGAGCATGCACCTCAGCACCACTCTTCATGCGCGGTTTAGGGTCTATCACTGCAACACCTTTCGTAAAGTTCTTGATGTCTTGTCTGAATGGATGGTTAGAAGGGAGGAATTGACGATGCCTGTCGAACGACGAATACTTGCCACCCTTCTTCAACCAAATGAACCTCACAGCTTCCTTGCATATTGGGCACGGGAATTTCCCGTGGACACACCAGGCGGCAAATATCCCATACGCCAGGAAGTCATGCAGGGAGTAGTGGTACCAAACATGCATCTTGAAGGATGATTTTGTAGCTCGGTCATATGTCCATACCCCCTTCTCCCAAGCATCGATCAATTCATCAATCATAGGCTCCATGTACACACCCATATTACTCTCCGAGTGTCCAGGAATTATCAATGACAAGAAGACGTTATGCCGTTGAAAGGAGATGCCGAGGGGGGGGGGAAGATTCAGGGGGATAACAAACACGGGCCAACATGTGTATGGGGCAGACAACTATCCATAAGGATTGAACCCATCTATTGCCAGCGCGACACGTACATTACGAGCCTCAGCAGCTTTGTCAGGATGTTTGTCATTAAAGTACGTCCATGCTTCGGCATCGGACGGATGCACCATCGTCCATGGCTTGTACCGTACACCTTCTTTATGCCATGTCATCTGTTTCGCGGATTCCTCGGTCATGAAAAGCCGTTGGATCCTCAGCACAAACGGAAGGTGCCGTAGGACTTTCGCGGGGATCGTAAGCTGCCTCTTCTGGCCATCTCCAGAGTCTACCTCCAGGTACCTTGAGGATTTACACTTCGGACAGTACTTTGCATCCTTGTGATCTTTCCTAAATAAGACGCACCCCTTTGGACAAACATGTATCTTGTCATATGGCATCTTAAGCATACGAAGTAGTTTCTGTGACTCGTGCAAGTTCTTCGGCAGAATGTGCTTCTCCGGTAGCATGCTGCCAAACACGGCCAACATCTTATCAAAGCCTTCGCGACTCAGATTTAACTCAGCCTTCAACCCCATAACACGTCCAATGGCATCCAACTGAGAAACCATTGTACTCTCATGAAGGGGTTTCTGTGCTGAGTCCAACATTTCGTAGAAGGCCTTAGCGGCTTCCTCCATCTCCTCCTTCTCACGTCCTTCTGCGAAGTGAGCTTGGTGAGTGTCATCTAGCATGTCTACTACTCCGGCATCATCATCAAAAGCCTCGAGGCGTGGTCTCACCACCTCCGCTCTTATACGATCTGCTTCACCATGGTGGATCCACCGGTGGTAGCCAGCCGTATAACCATTGTACACAAGATGTTTACCCATGGTCACCTTGTCTACCCTTCTGTTGTTGTCACATTTGCTACAGGGACACCAAAGTTTAGAATGTCCTTTAGCTACACCCGAGCTCCATGCATGTTCCAAGAAAGCATCTGTCCCATTCACCCACTCAATATCAAAGTCACTCCTGCTTCTCTGGCCCGTGTACATCCACTGACAGTCTTCCATCCTTCCACATATACAGAACATAGTAATGTAACCATCAATTGCATCTCTACGGTGCTCCTCTCTAATAGGTGAGGATAGGTCCTAATCCCACCCGTGGATGCATAGATGAGGTTAGTTTCCATGCTCCGCTCCCTATCCGAGATAGAATTTCGGCAGCACCTCCCCGCTGTTCTCCCGATGCACGTCCTGCAAGGGAGAGTGTGTATCCGGAGAACAATAGGGGTGATGCCGAAACACCATCTTGGACCGGAGCGGACCATGGAAACTAACTTATCTACGCATCCGTGGGCTGTCCAAAAAACGTGGACAATCCGAAACAGATACGGTCATAGATATACAAAGATCTGTATACCTCCAACCGTATCTCTTTCGGACGGGAGACACCTAACTAGGTTACACGACCAAAGACCACATATGGATAGAGGGGTTATACCTAGGGTGCCGGTGAGGTCAGGGTAGCGGGGCGGTGGAGAGTTGGTGCAGTGGCAAGTCGACGCGGTGCAGGAAGACCCGCAGCACCGACGAAGACGATCGGGGTCACCGAGTCCCTCCCATAGGTCCTCCTGCAAAAAAGGGCAAAAATGGTTAGTGTCGACTCAAAATTTTGGCAGCACCTCCCCTGCACAGGGAGGTTCCCAAAACCTGCAAAAATATGGCACAAAGGCCAACAACCACATATATACCAAATATGGGCACGAAGGCCAACAACCACCAATATATCAAGAGGAGCCATGTATTTTAGTTCTCTTTCCATTCAGATGAAAGTATTGAAGTAGTACAACAACAATTACTACTAACCCTACAACTACTACTAAAACTACTACTAACAACTACTTAACTACTAACAGTATTAATACTAAGAACTACTTAACTATTAACAACTACTACTACTTACTAACTACTACTATTTACTAACTACTACTACTACTAACCCTACAACTAACACTACTAACTAATACTACTAACCACTACTACTTACTAACTACTACTATTTACTAACTACTACTACTACTAACCCTACAACTAACACTACTAACTACTACTACTAACACTACAACTAACTACTACTAACTACTACTACTACTACTACTAACCCTACAAGGGTAGGGCTTACCTGGCGGCAAGAACGACAAGAGCGAGGGCCGACGACGACGGCGGGGATGACCGCAGCAGTGCGAGGATCAACGGGCGGTCGGAACGAAGCGAGGATGGACGGGCAGTCAGGTCGGCACCTTCCTCTTCTTCCTCCTCCCCTTTCTCTTTCTTCCTCTTCCTCCTCCCCCTTCTCTTTCTTCCTCCTCCCCCTTCTCTTTCTTCCTCTTGCTCCTCTCCTTCTCCCTCTGTTGGCCGGCCGCAGGGGCGCGGGGCACAGGAACGCCAGGGCGTGGGCGCGGGGCCGCCGGGGCGGGGGCACGAGGCCGCCGGGGCGGCATGGGGGCGCCGGGGCGGGCCTGGCAGGAGCTCGCCGCCCAGAGGGGGACGACGGCGGGGGCGGCGCGGGCAGCCGGGGGCGGTGGCGGCGCGGTAGGGACGCGGGGGCGCGGGTGGGAGAGAGGAGGGGATCGGTTGGGCCAGCCCGTTGTGGGCCTTTAGGTTAGAAGCTTTGCCGAGTGCCGGGCCCAGCGGCATTCGGCAAAGTTTTTTACAATTTTTTTTAAAAAATCCTTTGCCGAGCGCCCTGTGACCTGGCGCTCGGCAAAGACAGTCTTTGCCGAGTGTCAAGGTTGGCACTCGGCAAATTAAATTTTTTTTTTGTTTTTTTTCTCCCCATTTTTTTCCAATGCCTTGCTATAGTAATTGAAACTCCATTTCAAAATTTGGGACAATTTTGAGTTTTTTTACTATATTTCCTTAATTATTTTTGTTTCGTTGAATTTTTTCGACTATTTCAAATTTGAACTGCATGTACATGAAATAATGGAATTTGGTCATTCAAAAAATGGTATTCATGATGTTTGGCGTATGTTGAGGCCGTATCCAGGAACTCGCATGAAATTACGAGCATCTTGTTGTCCTAACATGGCGATGTACTTGCGGTAAAAGTGTATTTAAATTATATAAAATCCAAACGAAGTTCGAAAATCACAAAACTTGTCGAGGTGTCTTGTTATCGCATGTGGAGGCCGTGGTAAAAAATTGAGAAAGTTTGGCTTTTAGGCATCCGACGTCACAACTTGCTTCAATTTTTGAAATGGAGAAAGGTTATCGCATGTGGAGGCCCTGTTTGGCTTTTAGGCATCCGACGTCACAACTTGCTTCAAACTTTCTCAATTTTTTACCACGGCCTTCACATGCGATAACAAGACACCTCGACAAGTTTCATGATTTTCGGACTTCGTTTGGATTTTATATAATTTAAATACACTTTTACCGCAAGTACATCGCCATGTTACGACAACAATATGCTCATAATTTCATGCGAGTTCCTGGATACGACCTCAACATACGCCAAACATCATGAATACCATTTTTTGAATGATCAAATTCCATTATTTCATGTACATGCAGTTCAAATTTGAAATAGTCGAAAAAATTCAACGAAACAAAAATAATTAAGGAAATATAGTAAAAAACTCAAAATTGTCCCAAATTTTGAAATGGAGTTTCAATTACTGTAGCAAGGCCCAGGAAAAAATGGGGAGAAAAAAACAATTTTTTTTAATTTGTCGAGTGCCAACCTTGACACTCGGCAAAGACTGTCTTTGCCGAGCGCCAGGTCACAGGGCGCTCGGCAAAGGATTTTTAAAAAAAAAATTGCAAAAACGGTTAAAAAGTCTTTGCCGAGGGCCTAATGGTGATGCCCTCGGCAAAGATTGACGGTAGAAGACGGACATCGTGTCAGGCGGTGCCGAGGGTCTGGCCCTCGGCAAAGAGTCTTTGCCGAGGGCTGTTCTTTGCCGAGGGTTAGGCCCTCGGCAAAGACTCTTGGCTGAGTGCCCGATTATTTGCCCTCGGCAAAGGGACAGGCCCTCGGCAAAGATGCTCTGTCCGGTAGTGATGCTGGATGAAAAAAGAAAACAATGTAACCCACAATTCTCATTTAACAGAAAAATTCTCAGAAGCATGCGTCACCCCGGCCCGTCAGATTATCATTCACGAAGAAAGAATAAGAGTGCATCAGTGACTGGTGCTAACAAATAAGCTGATAAAGGTGTTTAAGCTAGTTGTCTAAAGGGATGACTAAAATCAGATTATTGGAGGAATCTACTAAAAGGCCAAGTCACAACTCCGAATACATGATAAAATTATAAAGGGGGTCCGTAAAAGTGTAAGGATATGTAGAGATGTTTCTAATCTAAGCAAATGCGAGGAAGGAATGATACCAGAAAGAGTTTGCACTCACACAATCGCCTATCATCTTAGCTAGACTACAAGAATCTTGGCAAGTGGACTCAATTTCTCTCGTTCCTAAATTTTGCTCATGGCTCACCTCAATTTAATCGGCGTCGTCATAGGTATTTTGCTGTGCAATTTGGATGGCTGATGTATATAACCTATTGGAGGGACCACCACGCACTTCAAACGAGATATATATGATGCATATCAATAAAACTCAGTTAATAAATCAACAAAAACATATGTATTGTCCTCTTGCTTTACATCTTTAACGTCCAACCTGCTGATTGGCTGCTACAAAGAAGAAAGTGGTCGTCCAAAGAAATGATCTCAGGAACGAAAGGCGATCCCACTGCCCAGTAACCATCAAATGGTGGACACCCAGCCACAAACATGGGCTCCTGCATGCTTCCTCGAACCTGCCTTGGCCTCTATATTCACCCACAAGTTAAGGCTTTTGGCTGTGCCCGCGGTCCTCATTTTATTTCTAGGATTCAGGGTAAATCAAATGGTTGACGTGAATTACGGTCAGCATAGTGGTAAGGAGCTAGATCGATCAGTATATAGGGTCTAGCCGACTTTAGGTCCGCCGACCCATTTAAAGCATGGGTGCTTACATGGATGATGACATGGGCATCCCGGCCCATTTATTAATAGCCCAACATCAAAGATGGACCATTTTTTAGACTGTTATCAATCTATTTTCAATCTGTTTTCAGCCCATTTTAAATCTATTTTCAGCCCATTTACATCCTGTTGCAGCCTATTTTTTCAATATATTTTTCAGCCAATTATTATAGCACATACAAAAAAACATGCGGTCCATATAGACAAACAACTCATTTTCAATTACATAAGAACTCAATCCAGCAGCACATAAGATCTCCGGTTTATATATAACATCACATAAGATGAGATACAAAGTTAAATCAAGCACCGCATCGTGCAATCCACCATGGCATATCAGCGCATAAATATTCTGGGAACACGTTACAACCTTCACATCTCATACAACATAACTAAAACCTGTCCAAAAGCACATCACAGTACCCAGCAGCCACCATGGCACTTTGGCCACTCCAGCATCAAAGTTTGCATATGTTTGGGCCCAGCAACCTGACAGTACAGTAGCATATGTTAGATTCCTTTTTTTTCCCTGAGCTCTAATGGCAATCAAGAATTACAGTATGTGGTCAGCAACCTGACAGTACAGTAGCATATGTTTGGTTTACAAGCATTATAGCAGTAGCGGATTTCTTTGCTTATTTATAAACATAAAACGTGGCAAGAAAAATTATAGTTGCACCCTTGCATGCATTGCTAAAACTAAAGTTTGCTGCCTACCTGTTGAATTGTTCTAGTCGATAACTGAAAGATCCAGGATTTTAGAGATAAGAGGAGCTTACAAACTCCTTTTTCTGATGGGGTGCTCGTCAGGGTCAATTCCCAAACACCTTAGACGAACTGCAAAATTCCGGCAAAAAGAGATAGTCAGAAAAAAAACTAAGCTTGTGCAACGGGAAGCACGGAAGGTGCAGTGTCGGCGAGGAGGGAACAATTTTTAACAACGTGAGAAATCCACTAGCTAAGCGCCACGATTCTTAAACCATGGGACATGTCACATTATTTTTCGCACAAAGCATGCTCGTGTGTCCTTTAGGACCCATGACCTTAAATCTCGTGGAAGCACTCATCGCAACCACACAACATAAGCACTTATGCCCGAGTATGCTATTATATTGTATAAATTAACTTATTTTCTCATATACACAAAAGACTTGCACATCTTTATAATTAAGGTAGAAAAGTTTGAAATAAACAACGCGCTTCTTGCAAGCACCCTTGGAGGTCTACATGATTACAACCATGGGGTGGATCATCCTAGCAAATAGATACACATCTTGATATCCTACTATTACTAATTAGAGGCCACAACGACGGAAGCTCAACGTTAATTCTCACTAGACACGCTAAGAAAAAAGATAAATACTAGAAATTCTCACGTTAATCAGAAAGATCCAACCATCCAATCAAAAGACTAGCCATTCATAACCAATAGATCTATTCTGTTTTTAAGAAATTTACCCACCTCTGCCATTATAGATAAAAAATAGTCTAAAATCTTATTGTTGGCGAGAAAAAAAAAACTTCAACCGCACGTAGGAAATCTTGAACGACTCATCAGGTTTGTGGTCGGTCAATCTTGCCACGTTATTCACAAAATCACAATACGCAAAAAAAGATACTCCTATCACATTGGGGCCCACAACTACGTTCACTATGTTAATTAATCTTTTCGGCAAAAGGAACTAGGTTACTTAATTAACGGTGGTACCCATCAAATTCATTAAATTATTAACAAAAAATCAGATGGAAGGTTAATCTATTAACAAAATATCAAAGGAAATCTACGAACATCATGAAACAACTTACATATCTATCACACTGCAGTTATATACAAAAAATAAAGATTAGACAGTTTTTGTTCAATGAGGAAAATGAATCCATGTGTTCGGCATCCGTCCTTCGTTTTTCATTGTACCTCCATGTTTATTCTCATAAAACACGCTAGACAAAAACTAAATTCTTGAAATTCTCATGATAATCCAAAATATTTGGCCAATAATTTGGTAGACTCTAATCGTCATTACCGATAATAATCATCATATCATAAAAATTTGCCCACATCTATTATAAAAGATATATAAAGTTATCCCTAATTTTGCATCCAAATTACCCACTTATGCCATTATGAAAGATAATTTAAAAAACTACTAACTTTATATATAAATTATCCACCTC
Source organism: Miscanthus floridulus (assembly GCF_019320115.1). Taxonomy (NCBI): domain Eukaryota; kingdom Viridiplantae; phylum Streptophyta; class Magnoliopsida; order Poales; family Poaceae; genus Miscanthus; species Miscanthus floridulus. The sequence continues at coordinate 42,421,372 of NC_089594.1, forward strand.
TCTTATTATAAAATATAATAAAAAATAACCCCCTAATTTGCGTCTAAATTACACACATATGTTATGATATTAAAAAGTGACATTAGATTGTTCATGGAATATATTAGTATACTTATCTAAAGTCATAAATGTTAAATGTATTTTTTCATAGTATACTTATTAAAAGTCATAAATGTTAATACTATTTTCTTTAGACTTGCCAAACTTAAGAAAGTTCAACTTAATACAAACACAAAATGCATCCTTTTGGGATATAGGTAGGACATATAAACACAAATATAAAATATTACAAGAAATAATTCAATACTCATAAAGTATGATATAGTTATCTTCCACCATATAGACAAGTAAATTAACATGTAGATAAATATTTATTTAATAGTTTATCAATTGTGAAAATATTCCTTAACAAACCACATAGCAGCGCCATGGACAATTCACTTAAGTTATATTAATACTTTGTGATTGAATTAATTTCGTAAGTTGTTACTTAATAACTTTACAAATTTTGACTAAAATGTTATTGTTAATTTAATTTTAAGCACTCTATGTTTTATAAAAAAATACTACTACAGATATAATTATGTGATATAACAAATTCAACATGTTGATGGCCATGGTGCAAGATTATTTTGGCATGGTAAGAACTAATAGGGTAGCCTAAGACCTACAATTTTTTTAATAAAAAATTCAAATAAAGGATACAATAAGCACTAGAGTCTCAACTTAATATCAGGATAGAAAATACAATAACTAAATTAAAAAGTTGAAAGCCAAACTATAGATTCATGATGTTGTAGAAAGGGATGCAAGTTTCAACTAAATACATATCCGCCTTGGAAAGAGATGAAACCTAGAAATTCTAACTATATGTAGCTAATGGAGCCTCAACATAAATGCTCACATGAGTCGCTAGAAAAAAAGATAAAACCTAGAATTCTCACAAAAAACATAAACATTTGGTTATCAATTCGGTAGACTCCAATCACCAATGATAATAATAGCCATTCTATTTTTTAAATAATTAACCACATATGTGATTTTTTGTAAAATAACATAAAGTAATCCTTAAATCTATATTCAAATTAACCACCTAAGTCGTTAAGAAAAATGATCAAGAGTAAACCTAAAATTTGCATATATTACCCACCTACTATTACAAAAGATAATTTATACAAGCCCTTAAATTTGCATCCAAATTACCACTTCAATCATTATGTAAAGGAAAAAATGTTGTCTCAAATCCATATCTAAATTATCAACATCTTTGACTATAGAAAAATGTTTAAATAATTACAAAGCCTATTATATGTTTTTACACTACCCACTTCTATTAATACTAATATGTTAATTTTTTATTGAAGTAAACATACATATTGTGTCATCATGCAATCAAGTACAAATGCATGCAAAAGTGAGAAATTTATATGTTATGCTATAGCAGTCATGAAAAATATGTTTTTAACTACTCATATAATTAATTTGGAGATATTTATATATTTTAATTAAAATGTTTGCCATTCGCATATTGATGCTATCACTATTACTGCACATACAATTCCTTAACTTTGAGAAGCGACGGAGGTTAGTGCAGACTACCAGCGTGTTCGCTGGTTGGTGCTGGTGCTGGTGCTGGTTTGGGCTGGCGGGTGCTGGTTTTTTATGAGAGGAAAACACTGTTGCTGGTTGAATAAGCCTGACTGAAACCAACAAGCGAATATGGTGTACATGTGGCTATATCTTACTAGCCTATGAGATTCCTTTGGAGTAAATAGTCATTATTAAGATTCAATATTGATATCCTCTTAAGTTTAGAACTCCTACCCCTTCCTAGATCTCACTTTAAACTCTACTCCTTAACTTAAACCACGGGGTCTAAACTCGAAATGATTGTTTATGCTGTTGTAGTACTTAAGATCATAACCTAGACCTAAATTCCTTATTAAAAAAAGTCAAAATGAGAGTTAATAAAAAATATAACAAGAACAAGAGTTTTAGCTTAACCGAAGGATAAAAAAACCTAGGGCAATAAATAAGATTCAAATTTAAAGTTAAATTTAGAGTCATGATGTCGTAAAATATATCCTACAACAAGAGCCACCAAAGTTTAATCTAAGTTTTCAATTAATGCATGTTGAGGATACACATAGGTGTCGTCCAAAGGGAAAACTATTGATACGAATGAAAAATATTAATAATCGATAGTTTGTCCTAACTGGATAGAAACTACATAGTATCTATTATGCATATTGTGTTAAAAAATGAACAAAGAGAAAAACATACAACTTAATATAAATATTTTTTATTAGTCAAAGGTATTAACCAATATGATTTTAACCCATGCAAGAGCACGGGTTGATAGACTAGTTACACAAATAATAAACAACCAGGAAAGAGCAGCGACACAGTCTAGGAAGAGCTCTTGCGCTTGCGCTGCTTCTGACGTGACTCATTCACCAATGTGGAAGAGCGCTTCTAGCGTTTCGACGTTCAAAGCGCTGTGGTCGGCCTCGTAGAGCTCCTCTTAGGCCTTCTTCGTCGATGCGCTTGGTGTTAACAAGCCCGTAAGCAAACCTAATCACTGCATGATTAGGATCTCACCTCGCATGGAAATAGGCACTCGAGAGAGGCTTTGAGCCACACGACGCTTGCTTCGCAGCGGTAGCACCACCTTTGTAGGAGGTGGCTTGGGCAGCTCGCGAATCAGTGGGGAGGCCCTCTTACACGTTACATTGTTTGATGAAGTTCTCGAGGCGGCATGTGGCAGAGGCGTCGTTGTCCACAGGCTAGTGGTTATCCACTAGCAGCGTAGTGGGTGGGCCAGGATCCGTCGTGAGATCGACCAGACCGAAGCTTGGCGGTAGCCCTCGTCATGCCCCATGGATGCATTGGCCTTTGGGCGCTCCTGCTGAGGTAGCACTGGCAAGTCCACCACCCATTGAGTGGGGCACAGTGGTGGTGTCCGCAGCATCAAGTCGGCGTCAGCATGTTGGGACAGCATTTGTTGCCTTCCTAGAAGGCCACATGTGCAAACAAAGGAGACCACTGCCGGTGCCTCATTAGGAGACCACTGCCGGTGCCTCATCCTCTAGCGGGGCGGACGACGTAGCTATAGCCAGGCCCCCCAAGTGAAGCTAATGTGACAATCTAGCTCGTAGAGAATAAGGCTACAAACTCCTCCAGCAATGGGATGTAGCACTCAATTTTAAGAATAAAACCAGATACACACCATATGTGAGCCTAGGAAGTTAAATCTCACATATAGCTACAAATAAGAGTAATATCAATGGACAATGCTTAAATACATAGCATATTAGTATAAAGATTATAACCTTAGAGTATAGACAGCGGAAAGACAACTCCAATCTTCAGGCAAAGACTCCAAATCCACAGGGACAACTGACTGGTTGATCACAAGCCTAATTCCTCCAAACTCTAGCAATCCGGTACCCATCCAGGATTTTTCCAAAGATTTAAAAAGTAAAGCAAGCATAAGTACATGTCGTACTCAACAAATATAACATGGGGTTCACGAGGCTCAAAAGACTGACACTAGTTTAACTACGATTAGCTTTTAATGTGTCATGATTTTAGCAATTGAGTAGCACCACGTTTATCACAAGCCCATGTAAACACATGATCAAGTAAACATGAATAATGAATAGCATAAACAATTAACCATTAGCGAGCATCTTCATCATCCATATCATTGGTGTTCATCATCTATTCTGTAAATGTTCCAAAGCCGCTCATGACCATGAGCACAGCTGATATACTAGTTTTACACTCTGCAAAGGTTGTACACTTTCACTATGAGTCGTGATTTACCCTTTTGCCTGAGGTCGCGAGCCTCTTAACCCACTACCAAGGAAGGTCGGCAGGGTTCACTATGAAGCCTTTCAAAGGTTCATCTAACAAGTTAGGGCCATTAGATTCACTCGACAAATAGATATAGAGCCCCCTTCCTGATGGCACAACGATGCACAACCTATACTCAAGGGGACAAAGGCCGCACTATACCTAATTTGCCAAGCCATTCTTACGCCAATAAAGGTAACCACTAACAAGCTAGAAAAGGTCCTCATACTGAGCTAAAGCCAGAGCCATATAGCCCTCACAGCTGTACTATAAGTCCTGGATGATCACTTATAGATAAGTCCTTAGGGAGAGGAATCTAGAGCACCATAAAACAACCCAATGCTCTAGCCCCTTGTTCCATGTTGCTAAAAAGCATCTTTTAATGTTTATTGCATATTACATTAGTCAAGTTACAAGATCATGGTTGTAGTTGAGCACTAGCACCATACTACCCAATGCAATAACCCAAAGGTATCAAGGTACAAGGTAACAAAGTACTAGGAAATCCTTAGTGGTAGTCAAGGTAGACACATGCAGCATGAATTAAATGATTAACAGTGGATAGGCAACAAGGATGGTGCCATGCTATACTTGCCTTAAATACCGATCCTTCGGTAAGCTTTAATCTTCAACGTTCTTCTTCTTCTTGATCACCACGTATATCTCACCGATTGGACGTAATTCATAAAGCAACACACAAGCATCCATACAATCATACATGAAGCAAATGATAGATCTAAAGTAGAACAGTACACCAAACATGAAATCAGGATGAAAAGTTTATAAAACGAATCTACGTTTCACAACGAACACACAGATGCGAAAAGCACGCTAATCGGAGCTTTGGTGAAAAAGATACATCTACCAATAGATCTACTTTATACGCAGAAAAGAAAACTATAGGCCTCATTTATTTTAACTATATAAAGGCTTATATAAATTGAATTAAATCAAATTTAGTTTTGAATTATAAAACTGAAGTAAAACAAATCATATTTTATCTATAAAATCTAGTTGCATAATTATTATTCAAATTAGAGTTTAAACTATGGAATCCTAGAAATAGTGACATTGTATCCACTGTTACTAACACGTAGATCTTGTTGCTATGAATCTAACGCAACTTGAATGGGCTAAAACGGAGCTAAAACGCAAAAGATATGAAATAAACAAGATTTCCTTTATTAAAATAATAGATTAAATCTAACCTCAAATTTTAAAAGTTGAAAATATATCTAACAGTAGTATGAACATATAGATTATGAAATTACAAACCTAACATAAGTTGAACGGGTTAAATTGGAGTTAAAATGGAAAAGTTATGGCTAAAACAAAATCAGTGGCAAATATGTAAATAAGTGAAAACGTATTTTTGAAGTCAACCGAGCAAAATACGCTTTTTAAAAGAACAAGACGTAATTTGCGGATTGTGCAATGGACCACGGGTTCTATTTTGAATAAACCAAGGGTCTCTTTAATAAAAGTGCCAACGAAAAGTTATCTTCTAATCTGGGCCACAGATCTCAGATCGGACGGTTGTGATTGGATCGAGCGAGGGAGAGAGAAAGTTGTCACCGACGTTGATAGGCACGGCGGCGGCGCCATGGCCGGTAAACTGAGGTCGGCGGTGAAACTCGAAACACGGCCTACGGTGCATGATTTTCAACGGGAAAAGCACGGGGTGGAAGAGGAGGTTGAGGCAAGCTCACCTAGGGTCACCTCAGCGACGGAGATGGCTCGGAGACGGCGTGCGGCTTGGCGGGTCGATGGCGGACGGCGGCGCTAGGTGGCGGCGCGGCTATGGGCGCTCAGCTGTAGCGTTGGTGCGGGATAAGGAGGCGGCGGGCACAGGCTCGCTATTTAAGAGGTCGGAGGAACTTGGCGTGCACGGCAACGACGTGGGGCAGGGCGAGCGCAGACTCCCGGGCGGCGATGGCGGAGTCCTAGGCGTAGATGAGCTAAGGTAAGAGGCAGGGCTGGCGAGTGGGCCCGAGCGGTCGGTGAGACAAGGTGGGGGACCGAGCGGTCAGTGAACCGAGGGAGAGAGAGGGCGCTCATGCAGCTTCGGCCTAGGCCGGTGCGTGGCCGTCGGCCTAAGAATAAGTGGCGCACGGGGGGAGGAAGAGCTGGGCCTGCGCGCTGGGCCAAAGGGAGCTGGAGGTAGGAGCGGGTTGCGGCCAAAGATGAGGTGGGCTGCTGCTCGACACTGGGCCACGCAAGAGAACAGGCGGCCCACACGAGATAGAGAGGGAGAGGAGAGGGTAGGCCAGGGCAGGTCGGCCGCTGGGCTGCGTGGGGAGTAAGAGAAGCAGGCCTTTGGGCCTAAATAGAGAAAGAGAGAATTTCCCTTTTCTATTTTATTTTTAAAACCAATTCAAATGTAAACCAAATCAAATTTGAATAGGATTTCAAATACAGTTTTTCAATTCAAACATAAATGAGAAATTTTGATAAGTTTTCAAAAATAAATTTTACACCTTTTTAAATCCTTTTATTTTCAAATTCTCTTTTCTTTCTCTTCTTTTACTTCAAAACCTTTTTTAATTTCATTTGCAAAAGCAATTTAAACCACTCAATCAAATACATCAAATGCAAGGGCATGTATGCACAAACATGTTGCTAAACCTTATGATGAATTTTAATTTAATGAAAAATTTTTATTTTCCTATATTTCATGAGCACATAAATTTCCAAATTAAATCATTTTAGCTCTATTTCCAAAAATTCAAATTTTAGGGTGTTACATGGGACCTCCGTGGCATCAAAGCCAATGTCCCCGGGGCATGCTTACGGGCGAGTAAGGAAAATGGACCCTAGGCCCATTTACTTTGGATTTTGGTGTTTGATGACCAACACAACCAAATTAGACTAATGAATTTGCAAATGATTGTTTTGTAGTTCAATAGGGTGCAAGACATGACTTGGACGAAGGCAATGTGATGATCCAATGATCAACACCATAAGCAAGACCCTAGGAGCACAAGAGAAGACCTAAGATATTAAGCAAAGTCCAAGCACGAAGATAGGAACCAATCCATACGCAAGATCGCGAAGAAACGAGCTCACAGAGGTGACTGGACGCTGGTGGAAGTGACTAGATGCTCCGATCAAGAGGCTTGGCAACAGCAAGCGTTAGCAGCAGTGATCGGATGCACCAATGTACTATTCATCATCACTGGCAACATATTCAGTACTGACCGGACGCTGGCGGCAAATTAACCGAACGTTGAACTACAACGTCTGATCGAGTACAGAAAGGTTCCAGAGCGGTGAAATTGTGACCGGATGCGTCCGGTGGCATGTGACCAGACACTGGTAGCGTCCGATTAGTTGATCATGGCTTTAATGGTCAGGACGACCTAACGTGTCTGGTCAGGACATGATCAGCATCTGGTCAGTAGCAGAAAAGTGGGAGTTCATCCCCAACGGCTACTTTCTCAGTGAGGCTTATCAATAGACCCCCCAATCGGCCATTTGGTGAGGGTGGAGCTAAGGAAACATATCAAGGGTGTTGATACACCATTTTAGTGATCTCCACTTGCATAGTGCTTAGTGATTCATTAGGTGATTAGCGTAGGTGCTTTGCGAAGTGCTTAGGTTGATTAGACCACCGCTTATGCGCTTGCTCTAGGTTTGAACCTAGTGTTTAATGAGGTTTGCATACCTCTTACCACTCGGTGCTTGTGCGCACCATTGTTGTACATCGAAGGGGCTTGTAGTCTTGTGAGATCACACCAACTGCGGTAGTGGTGTGGCCACCACCATGTACCGAAGGGAACAAGGCACATGGTATTTTGGTCGGAAGCTTGATAGTGAAGATGGCGGGGAGCATCTGGGAGAGGCTTGCCAGAAGGCACATTAGAGACCCACTTGCGCATGGAGAAGGCCCGAGGCTATCCACATAGTTACCCAACCGGGAGCTTGGCCCTTGTGAGGGATTCCTTGCGAGGGGTCCAACAAGGACTAGGGAGAAGCTTACGTGCTTCTCGATACCTCGGTAAAAATACCGGAGTCGTCGATGGGAGTTTGCATATCTCTACCTTGCTCTTTAACTTCTGCATTTACATTGATTGTATTACTACTTTTGCGGTAGAGATAGCAACACACTAGCAAAACTGTAGTTGCACATTTAGATAATTTATCTTTTGCATATGTTTTGCTAAGGTTAGAAAAAGAGGCCATAGTTTAAAAGTAGAATTTTAAGTTGCCTAATTCACCCCCCCTCTTAGGCATCACGGTCCCCTACAAGTGGTATTAGAGCTAGTTGGCTCAATTTGGACCTTTGGCTTAACTGTCGTTGAGCCGACGCTATTTAGAGTGGTTGGGATGGATATCTCTAGGCCTCCGCACTTTGACGGCACAAACTTCCCCTATTATAAAGCTAGAATGGCTTGCCACCTTGAGGCAGTTGATTTGGGTATTTGGAGAGTCACTCGTGATGGGATGAAACCCATTAAGAATCCCGATAAACCCACAAAGAGTGAAGAAAAGGAAATGCATTTCAATGCTAGAGCTAAGAATTGCTTGTTTGAATCATTTAGTATGGATGTGTTTAATCAAGTGTTCACTTTAAATACGACACATGAAATTTGGTTAAAACTTCAAGAGCTCCATGACAGCACATCTAATGTCTGTGAGCAAAAACATTGTCTAGCTAAACAAAACTATGATTCCTTTAAAATGAATGATGATCAGCTTGTTCGTGATATGTATTCTTGTTTGAATCTAATTATCAATGAGCTCCATTCAATAGGATTAACAAAGCTAGATGATGTGGACATCATGAGGAAGATCATCTCCGTGCTACCACAAAAGAAATATGCAAGCATCATCACCATCCTTCACAACATGGAGAACTTGAGCACCATGACTCTGGGCATAGTCATTGGCAAGATAGTGACATTTGAAATGTCACGTAAGTGGGTCAAGATGAAGCCTCTTCATCGAGCAAAGGCAAAGCTCTCACATATAGCGAGAAAAAGAAGACGAAGGGCAAACAAGTTGAGACAAGCTCAAGCTCAAGCTCTTCAAGTGAAGATGAAGAAGAAGATGAGGACGATGATGATGATGATGAAGATTCAAGTGAAGATAATCAATCTTCCTCCTCCACCTCTGACCTTGATGAAGAATCTATCAAACTAATCAACAAGGTGGAGAAGATGATCCAGAGACTCAATGTCAAGGGTGTGCCCATCCAAATCCAAGATCTCATTTTCACTAATCAAAGAAATGAGCAAAGAAAGAGAGGATGCTATGGATGCGATGAGTTGGAGCACTTTGTGGAAGTTTGTCCAAACAAGCCCACACCCAAGACAAAAGAAGAAAGCATGCAAGAACCAAGCCCTCACTTCAATAAGGTCATGGGATGATTCTTCAACTGAAGAAGAACACCACCACAAGAGGCGACGGCGCAAGCAATCATCATCAAGCTCTTCTCGTATGTGCCTTATGGCATGAGGTAACGAAAGCTCATCCTCTAGTGAGAGTGACAGTGATGATGAAATGCCTTCTTATGATGAAATTGTGTAATAAAATCTTAATTATGCTAAAGTTTGCACTAGTCAACAAAAGAAGCTCGAAAAATTAAAAGAAAAACTAGATAGTTCACAAGAAGCATACAAAACTTTGCTTGAACAATATGAGAATTTTGCTAATCTCAATGTTGAACTATCTACTAAAATTGAGCAACTTGAGGCTTGTGCAACAACAAATACATGCACAATCAATGATGGGCAACTTGTAAAGAAAAATGAAAAATTAAAAGAAAAGTTAGCTAGCTCACAAGATGCTTCTAAAGTTTGCTTGCTAAAATGGAAACCACATGCAAACATTGTGATGAGCTAACTAATAAAGTTGCTAATCTTGAAGCCATTAGTACAACCCCACCAAGGCATCTAAAAAGAAAAGTTCTATCTTTAACATGTCTAAAAAGGATGCCTCTACTTCTTGTAATAATTTATGTTTAGACTCATCTTTGTGCAACCAAGTTTGTGTTGAGAAAATTATTGTAGATAAATGCATACAAGAGGTTGCAAAGGAGAATGAGCAACTCAAGCAAGAAGTAACTCGCCTCACCAAGGACTTGACTCAAGTGAAAGGCAAGGCGAAGCAAGCCCAACTTCATCAAGATAACACCGTCAAGGGAGTGAAGAAGCTTGATGTAGGACAAACCATGGTTTGCTACATATGCCACAAGAAAGGTCACAAGTCCTATGAGTGCAAGGTGAAGAATGGGGGAGGAGCAAAGAAGAAAGAGAAAAAACAAACAAGCAAGCTCTCCAACACCTACACCAACAAGGTGGACAAGAAGGCCTCCACACCATACTTGTTAAAGAAGAAGAAAAATGACAAGGTGGTGGCCATCAAGGTGAACAAGCAAGCCAACAATGGGGTCAAATGTTTTGGGTGCCAAAGAAAATTATTTCCAACATGAAGAGCACCAAGAAGGTTTGGATCCCAAAAGGGAAATAAGAAGTCAGATAGACATCGGGGAATTTGGAGACTTGGCAAAGTATGGGTGCATTTCATGGGGTGCATCATGATGGATAAAATCATTGCCAAGTGGGTTAGTGAATACTATGGACCCAAATTCCCCTTCCCATGTTAGGTAACTAGATTCAATTTCCTTCAAGTAGTATCAATTTGCATTTCCTACAAGTGGTATTTCTTACAAATTTGTATCGTTAAGCATCTAGTTACTTTTCAAGCCTATATTTGCATTTGCTTGCTTATAACTTTTGTCATGCATACACTAGGTATATCTTATGGTAGGCTTGCTCGGTTTTATTCTTAACCCTTGGAGCAAACCTACATGGTTTAAAATTGTTTAGGAGCACGACACATAGCTTGTCTTTTGATTGTTCATTTAATATGTGCCAAAGTCCAAATTGTAGATAATTTCTCCCGAATATCACCTTTGAAAATGACTCTCACATTCATGTGATGTCATCTTTCAAGTGGTATCTTTCATTCTAAAATTAATGTGCATGTTTCCTACAAGTATTCCATACTTGTGTGCACAAATTTAGGGGGAGGTTACTCTATAAGTTGGATACTTTGAGACTAACACCTTTTTCAAGCTTATCATGTGTGTAGTAGTCTCATTGCAAGAAAAATGGAGTCCCCAGAGTTAAGCATCACACTTCAAATATCCACCACCAATTGCAAGTGGTAGAAATCAAATTGATTTCCACATGTGGTATTTCTAAACCGATATCATCATGTTGATTTCACTTTGATATTTATATGCTTTCTCCATGCATTATATAGATTAAATTCCCTTGAGAAATAATTTACCAATTATGCATATGCTTTGCCTTCTACCATATGTATGCATATATTTAGGGGGAGCTTAATCTATATAATGTGAGAGTCAAATTTTGTGACTTATTCCACTCTACACACAAAGGATCACAAAGTTTGACTCTCCCTTGTGCTACTAATGTCTTCATTTTTGGTGTTTGATTCCAAAGGTGGAGAATTTAGAGGACTAAAAGCAAGAATTATTTTGTAGAACCAAAAGCTAGATCATAATAACTTACAAGTGGTAATGGTCTACAAGTGGTAATGGTCCAAGAAAGGGAGGATAGTGAATTATGGACTAGCCTATGTAATGGGGAGAATTTGTAGGAAGCAAGGCTTATATCCATAATGCCACATGGGGATATTTGCAAGGGCAAGATAAGTTTTTAGGAAGTATCTTTTAATCTTACAATTAGTATCTTTTAGCATCATATAACCTTTCCCCTTGCATTGCATCCTAGCAAGTAGATAGTTTTTAAATTCCAAATTTTTATTATTTGCTTGCTTTGGTCGTGTTGTCATCAATCACCAAAAAGGGGGAGATTGTAAGGAAAATGGACCCTAGGCCCATTTACTTTGGATTTTGGTGTTTGATGACCAACACAACCAAATTGGACTAATGAATTTGCAAGTGATTGTTTTGTAGTTCAATAGGGTGCAAGACGTGACTTGGACGAAGGCGATGTGATGATCCAATGATCAACACCATAAGCAACACCCTAGTGTCGACACAGAATTTCATCCCGTGCCAAGGGCACACGAGCAAGCCGGAAGGGTCTGCTCGATGAAGCTAGAGATCCGCCTAGCTTCAGCGTAGGGATGGTCGATCCTACGCACTCCTCCTGAGACATGCCAGTCAATTTGACCCTACAATTGACAAGAAGAGAAAGTTTATCAGTAATTAAGGGCGAAACATGCTGGTGTTGCCAGACAGTCCTAAATGTGCGGCTCTGAGAGCCGATATGAAAGGAGATCGACTAAATAGTCGATTCCAGCCTATCCATAAGAATAAATCGGTTAAAGCTCATGGGGTTGTGTAAGAAGAATCGGTTATCATTCATGATGAATATCATGCTTTGGACAAATATTAGTCAATGGCAATAAGATGTCAACAATAATTAATTCATGCTAAGCTAATGACTGCAAGCAACCGAACTCCTTTATAAAAAAAAGTTCATCAACATTCAACCATTTAATAGAAATAAATCTAATGAACATGTTAGATCTCATCTATCGCTATAACCAGTGGGGCATGAGAGAGAATCATGCAGGCCGTAGAAACAACAATAGACTCGACGACCCTAACTTATTACTAATATCAGTGGGGCTTGAGGCAGAATCATGCAAGCCGTAATACAATAATAAGATCATGGGGCTAACACATCTTTCAACCTATCGCTACTTCAACGATCTCGTGATGCGAACTGTTTGTGAAAACGCTTGATATTGGCTAAAACAGCTGATTCAGGCATAGCGCACAGTTAAGGTCATACCCTCTTAGGAATAGATCTACTAAATAACGATCCCCACTCCATGGTGCAAATAGTGGGGCGTGAGGCAGAATCACACAGGCCATGATAATAGACCATGGAACAGTTTTCGCTAGCCAATAGATCTACTAAAATCAAACATGCCTTAACCGCACGCTATGCATGATCAAGATTGATGTAAAATAGCCGATAAAACATAACTCATCTTTTAAAGTGCAGATTAGATCAGTTTAGATTAATAAATGATGGGTTAAAAATGATGCAAGGCCGATCTAGATCAATTCCAATTGGGTGAAGTGATATTGTTGTAATTAAATAAATAATGGAAGCAATAAGCAATATCGGTAACTTAATGAATCTATCCGAAGGAGCGGCACCCTTTATCCGAAGGAGCGGCACCCTTAGATAGAGCCGATAACTTGAGCTTAATCTAGTGCGAGCAGTGGAGGTCGACCGGATCGATGCAGCTGTACTTGAACTAGACAAAAGTCGATAACTAACTTACACCAGAGTCACAGTGGAGGTCGACCGGATCGATGCAGTCGTACGAACAAAGGTATAAGCCATGACGGTACTTACAGACAAGCAGTGGGGGTCGACCGGATTGATGAAGCTATACTTGCTGAAGAACTCGCTGAGATCTACTCTACTCGTACTCCTAAGGGGTGGTTGGAGCCAAAAAGGTAAATAACTGGTATTTGATTGATTCTGTGTTTACAATAGCCGAGGTTTGATATTTATACCTAGAGCCTAAAACGAATCCTACTCAAGTATGACTCGGTACAATCTTTGTCACAAATAAAACATTCCTATTTTAAGATAACTTGGACTCTAATCTTTCCCTTTTGTAGAGTCTGATATGTATCTTCTCGATGTCAATCATATCTCACCATCGTTATCTGCTGACGTCATTTAAAGAGAAACGATCCCAGTGTCGCATCTGATCTGGTAGATATCAATCTTTACACAATCGACTCCTTGATTGGCACAATCTTGGAAGCCTGCGAGTTCCCGCGCTCTTCTCCCAAATTTTGGTGTAAACACATGCCCCCCATTTTTGGGATAAAATGATTTTATCCCAAAATTCTAGTTCATTGGTTTACCATGCTGCAACTGCTCTATCCTGAGGTATACACATGACTCCTTACTTTCTAGCCCAAGTTTTATATAACTTCCCAACAATATCTTTTCCAACCCACTCGGCCTATTTGCTTTCTCCTTCTTTCTCGAGCCAACTTTAACAGTCGACGCCGTCATCGCCAAGGCCCTAAACCCTAGCAAACCATCATTCCAATAAGCCGTCATCCAAGCGATCCTCGCCAGATTCAAACCATTTTTTTGGCTGCAATGGCGACCATCGACCACGTTCCTGAGGTATGTTTCCAAGTTTCTACTCTCTAATTATTGGCCGCTACCTTGCATTTTATTTCTCCTCAGACTGATTTCGTCCAATTTCTTAGGAAATGAGGAACAAAATCTTGATCCCATCAGCTATTGCCCCCAATATCCATCTGATTTCATCGGCCAAGAAACCAACCAAATCCCCTTCAGATAGAAGCTACCACAGAAAAGGTACTATATCTCATTTTACTTGTTCATTCTATAATAAACTAATCCGATTCTTCTAATCAAGATTTCCATTATACATAGGCACTCAATCCTCTAGCTCGGAGCTATTATTTCAATCTTGAGGAATATTTTGATGAAGATGAGATTAGATCATCAGCCACTTCCTCTAATGAAGCTTTGTCAGAGGAGACCAGAAATCGGCTAAGAAATATACTGCCAATATTTGAGAGGAACATAGCCGATTTGGTCCAAGATACTGATTCAACGTAGAGAGCCTTCTTGGTTATCAAGGGTGATCCATCCCCAACCCTCTCCAGAGTCTTGTCATCTTTGTCTATCTTTGAAGATCAGTCCCTAAAGGTGAAAAAGACCCAGAGGAACTTGTCCAATCGTGAAGCCTTGCTGGCCAAGGGGAATTCCAACAGGCAAGAGGCTAAAGAGCTGACGCAATTGATTGATGATTTGAAGAACTCTTCCCTCAAGACTGATCTAGAGTTATCCCAACTAGAAATCAAGCATGCAGAACTTGAGAAGGAGCAGGAAAACATGAAGGCTGCAATTGATCATCGCAAATCCACTCTGGCCCAAATACCTGATGCTATCAAATAGAAGAAACAGGAACTGTTGGCCAAAGTAAAAGAAAGCAGAGCCATCTAAAGTAGCCTTGAGAACACTCCTAGAATAGCCGAAGAATACGAGCAAAAGATCACAGAAGCTGATGCTACCCGACTAGAAGTACTAAAAGTCATCTAGGATGCTCTAAACTTGTAATTTGCATGTTGACGCATATCTTGTGTAGAATCGATCGTACTCTTCGTTATTTATTTGTACTTCTTGTTTCGGCCAAAGAGCCGATTTGATACAGCCGATCCCAGACTTATAATCTTAATCTAATTAAGTCTGAAAACATGGCCTTCACTAAGCGAACTCCTTAATGTTCTATCCTTAATCACCCAACATCATATTTTCTTCGACCTTGATAAAGTGGCATTTCGCCTTCTATTAATTGTGGTTTCTTTTTGTGCATCCCGAGGCACCCACCTCTTCACTTCATGTCTTCAAATACCAGTTGAGGGCTTCGGCCTTGAACACATCTCCATTCATAACTGTTCCTTTGCTTTCCTCCGCCTGCCGAAATCCTATAGCGGTTTTCTTTCCCCTTCTGTAGATCCAATCATCTTTCATGGCCGGTAAGGACAACTGAGGCAAGCATGCGGTGGAGGAGATCCTAGAGGAGAACACGCCAATGAACCAATGTCTCCGACGCATGAGGTGAGATTGATGACTTCTGCTCACGGCGATGATCTATAATCTTCTGCTCATAGTGATGAACCCTTTCATTTTGTTTCTAGGTTTGTCATGAATGATAGCCTTTGTTTTCTTCCTAGGGCTGGCGAGCCCTCTGATGTTGTGTCTTCTACGCCTGCCTCATCATCGGATTCCTCCGATTCATACAACGGTGAAGACACCCGACGCTTCCTCCGAGAGTGGAGGGCGGCTCAGAACCGCTATTCTAAGGCAACTTGGGAGAATGGCTAGCTCAAGATCCGCCTCGGGGTCTCTCAGGCTGCTCTTCATGCGGCCGAGGAGGAATCCAGCGCTGTCCGAGTGCGGCTGACCGAGTCTAATGCCATGGTGGTGGGTAAGATGAATTCCAGGAATGCCTTATTCCGATTTCCCTTGTCTTTATCTTGATAGTCTTTTTATACCTATGATTGCCAGCCCTGACAGTGCAGTTGGAATCTCTCCAACTGGCGGCGAACGTGGCCATGGGCGTCATCAATGCTCGGGTTCTCCCATAGACGCTCATCTTCAAGACATCCCGGCCCGCGTTGAGGAGATCACCCTCCATGGCGTTCGTCATGGTGCGGTGGTGACGCTGACCGCGGCGCAAGTCCAAACTGGGTACAAGCTCCATGCCATGGAGACTGGTTTCCCAATGGGTGATGGCCCTGAGGAACATGAGGACCTGCTCGATGAATTTGTTATGGTAGCGGAGGCCATAATAGACATCACATCCACCCAGGATGTGGTAAACAAGGTCTTTGATTAGATTGTATCTAGGGTAATCTGATGAACAAAGACTCCTGTTCTTTTCATGAATGTGTCTTAGTGCAATGCTCTTGTGTATGACTATTTTTGTTTTTATTCTTTGCTCTGGAGGCGATACATATCGTATCAACTTTTATGTCTTTGAAGATTTTCATCTTAGATCTCATTTTTTGAACTAGAGGCGATACCCTTCTAGTACCGGCTATTAGAGCCGACGACTAAACGAATCGGCTATCGAGTATTGATCAAATGCTAGGATAACGTCCCGCAGAACCTTTCATACCAAAGGTCAAACGATTAATCAACCCAGGTCAAACATTTCATTAAGTTCCACAAAACTTCGTTTAAGAAATTCATTGATTCTGACCCACACTTAGGATTCCATTTAGCATTCATACGTTAGCCTAAACCCATACTTGGAACTAATGCTTCCTTAATCCAATGACCGACGTGAATCTATGACTATTCGCTAAAACAAACTCTCAGAGCCGATTGCTTGCAATGGCTGTTGGCTTTCATTGCTGATTTTAATGAAGCCTCCTTCCCATAACTTGCTAGAAAAGCACTCGAAGTCTCCTAGTTCCTAGAAGACTGGATTGACTGTTGCGATGCTCATAGACTCATCAGCGCTAACTAGTTCAACATCATCTCCATTCCATTGAATCAAACATTGATGCATGGTCGATGGCACACAACAGGTCGCATGAATCCAATCATGAATGAGGAGCAAACTATATGACCCTTTTCCATTGATGATAAAGAATGTGGTCAGCAGAGTCTTACTCCCGATTGTTAGTTCGACGTTTATTGCCCCCCAGGTCTTAGATGCATTACCTCCAAAATCCTTAAGCATCATGTCAGTCTCCATCAGATCTTCTAGTCCCTTGCCAAGTTTACGAAAAGTGGTGTAAGGCATAAGATTGACAGAAGCACCTCCGTACACCAACATCTTATTCATCGGCTTCCCATCAACCAAACCTTTCATATATAAAGCCTTTAAGTGCCGATGCTTGACTGGTTTATCAAATATTGCTTGTTGTACAACTATCAACTTGGCAACTATTTCTTCATACTCTGATTCATCAAAATTTGAATAAACTTCTTGATTTATTGAAGCTCTGAATTCTGATGGCAACAGAAAAGCCATTTGGATATTAGCCGATGGTTGCTTTTTATTGGCTGTTTGCTTAGTACGCCATAGTTGAGGTTTACCGGGTGCCTGAGCCTGTTCCAACTATTTATTCCTTAAGCGTTGCACCCTTCTCTTCTGGCTTCTTGTTAAACCTCCTAGACACCATTGGCCTTCCTACCAAACATATTTTATTTTGTTGCCTTCTTCTTCATAATCAGTCCAGTCTTAGTCAACAACTCGTTTTCCAAGCCGATCATGAACACTTTTATTTTTTAAGCGTCGATCCATGTTATTATGATGATATGCATCTTGAGCATGGATAGACCGGCGGTTGGTTTGAGATTGCCTAAACTCCCAATATTGATTGCTGCATTCTGGACAGTCATGTCTGGTAGGCAACTTCAAACCTTCATTCCAGCAATGTCTAAAGAAAGGACAATTCCAATGTGATCCGGCTTGCTTCCTTTCATACTTCTCTTTTTCTAGTTGACGCTGGTATTGTTGATCCTTTAACCAATGCTGATAATCCTTTTCCTTCTGTCACTGCCACTCATTCAACAGAATTCGAGATGTAACTCATAGCCTTGTCACCCCTGCTTTTGATGTTTCCCCCTACTCATATCGACTCTTTAGCTCATCACGATGTCTCTTAATTTCTCTATACTCATTAGCCGATATTTGCATCTTGGGATCGACTGTTCTAGCTTCTCTTGATTTGGCTGATGTTAGGACCTTAGTCTTTTCTTTGAGTAGCCCAGTATCAACCATGTTTTGACCTCCTGGGAAAGGATTATCATCAACCTTCATTTTTCAAGGCGTATCAAATTTGAGCCTTCCTTGTTAAATAGCCCTCTGTATATGCTGTCGGAAGATTCTGCATTCATTAGTGGAATGAGAAGTAGCGTTATGGAACTTGTAGAACTTCTTATTCTTTAATTGATCAGGGGGCAACATAACATGACCATCGGGCAACTTGATCTGCCCCTTCTCAAGTAAGAAATTGAAGAGCTTGTCTAATTTTGTGACATCAAAGTCATAGCTCTCCTCGACTCCTCTTCCCCAAGGATTTGGCACCATTACTATCTTTTTGCCCCAATTCCATTCAGCTGTGGCAACCTCTTCTTCTTTATTTTCATAGCCATCATTGACTGAGTATGGATTATAAGCTTTGACCACTGTGGTACTCTTCTGGAATCGGGTATCTCTGCGCATACTCTAGAATTGGCTATTGAGCGCTGCCACTCATTGAGTCAATTGACCCAAGTTATCAAATTCTTACCCCAGTAGTTTCTCTTTCCACATTGGCAGCATTCCTTGAATAGCTAAAGCAGCTAGTTGATCATCAGCCAAGTTTAAGGAGAAGCACAAGTTCCTAGTTTCTTGGAACCTCTAAAGAAACTTAGTGCCCGATTCATTAGTCTTTTGCATTATAGCTGTCAAATCGGTTATCTTCTTTTCCCTGGTCCTAGTGTAAAAATATGTATGAAAATTCTTCTCTAGGTCAGCCCAATTGGCAATAGAATTGACTGGCAGTGATGAAAACCAATTGAAGGCTGGCCCTGATAGGGACAAGGAGAAGAAATGAACTCAATGGGCATCCTCAACTGCTGCTTCACCCAATTGCGTAAGATATCGACTGACATGTTCTATCATGCTTATACTGCCTTGGCCAGTGAACTTAGTGAACTCTAGGAGCCTATAATTTGTGGAAAGAGCGACCAAATCATACCATTCTATATATGGGCGTTTGTACGAGAAGGTCAGCACTTTTGGCTTTAGACCAAACTGATTCTTCATCATCTCGGTCACCTTCAGCAGCAACTCATCAGCCTTTGAATTTGGATTTCTCTATACTTGCTGACCCATTTGTGGATTGAAATCTCGTGTGCCTTGATACTCTGGATTCGAAATCATGTGAAGGGTGTTATAATCTAATCCATAGTGATATCCTTGTGGAATCTCTATCTGTTGGGTCCTTTGCTGGCTTGCTGCTTGAAGTCTCTGATTATAGACATAAGGATCTATATCTCTTTGGATCCTTTGAATTGATGGTGCTATTTTTTGAGCCGACGACGGTATGTGGCCTGATGTGCCAAAATTGATCACCTGGTTCTAACCTTGCCCTACTGGCTGTTGCACATGCTATACTAGTGGTCTAGGATTATATTGTATCTGATTCATAGTAGTTTCTTGAGTCTGTTCAGATGAACCCTGAACTGCCTAGACATCACCATTACCAACTGGTGCTGCTTCTTGATGACTGGTACTGACTTGATTAGTCCTTTGGGTCGACGGATCTGGAATGTTGTAATAAGCCGGCCCAACTTGACCAACTGGAAACCCATGATTTGCTTCTTTCATGGCATTGTAGAATGTGTCCAAGAAAGCTTCATTTTGGCTTGATATGGCATCATGAACAGATTTGTCTATAACTTCCATAAAGAAATGCCTATCTTCAGCTTCAGTTGTATCTGTCTGCCCGTGTAATAGAACTCTTGGTAGTGGAAATTTTTGAACAATTATGTTGTCACATGTTTTGGTGTAGGACAACAAACTTTTGCTCTGAAACTCTTCTGTAACTTTGCCGATGACATCTTTATCTCCATCAGGTGGATCTTCATAATGTAGCATATGGATGTCTTTGTTGTTGTGAACCGCCATGACGATTGTGGTGTCCCACCGGGCATGCCAGAAATGTGTGTCGACACAGAATTTTATCCCATGCCGAGGGCACATGAGCAAGCTAGAAGGGTTCGCTGGATGGAGCTAGACATCCACCTAGCTTCAGCGCAGGGATGGTCGATCCTGTGCACTCCTCCCGAGACGTGCCAGTCAATTTGACCCTACAATTGACAAGGAGAGAAAGTTTATCAGTAATTAAGGGCGGAACAAGCCAGTGTTGCTAGACAGTCCTGAATGTGCGGCTCTGAGAGCCGATATGAAAGGAGATCGACTAAATAGTTGATTCTAGCATATCCATAAGAATAAATCGGTTAAAGCTCATGCGGCTGTGTAAGAAGAATCGGTTATCATTCAGGATTGTAGGGGGACCATGACACCTAAGAGGGAGGGGGTGAATTAGGCAACTTTAAAATCTAACTCTAAACTATGGCCTCTTTTTCTAACCCTAGCAAAACCTATGCAAAAGATAAACTATCTAAATGTGCAACTACGGTTTTGCTTGTGTATTGTTATCTCTACCACAAAAGGAGTAATATAATCAATGTAAATGCGGAAGCTAAAGATCAAGGTAGAGATTTGCAAACTTTCGTTGACGACTCCGGTATTTTTATCGAGGTATCGAGAAGCGCGCAAGCTTTCCCCTAGTCCTCATTGGAGCCCCTCACAAGAAATCCCTCGCAAGGGCCAAGCTTCTGGTCGGGTAACTCCATGGATAGCCTCGTGCCTTCCCCACGTGTAAGTGGGTCTCTGACGTGCCTTCCGGCAAGCCTCTCCCGGATGCTCCCCGTCGTCTTCACTATCAAGCTTCCGGCCAAAATGTCGTGGGCCTTGTTCCCTCTGGTACACGGTGGCTGCCACACCATAGACGCGGTTGGTGTGATCTCGCAAGACTATAAGCCCCTTCGATGTACAACAATTGTGCTCGCAAGCATCGAGTGGTAAGAGGTATGAAAAGCTCACTAAACACTAGGCCTAAACCTAGAGCAAGCGCATAAGTGGTGGTCTAATCAACCTAAGCACTTCACAAAGCACCAACGCTAATCACCTAATAAAACACTAAGCACTATGCAAGTGGAGATCACTAAAATGCTGTATCAACACCCTTGGTATCTTTCCTCAGCTCCACACATGCCATTTGGCCGGTTGGAGGTTGTATTTATAAGCCCCACTGAGAAAGTAGCCATTGGGGACAAAATCCTGCTTTTCTGCTACTGACCGGATGCTGGAGTCATCCTGATCAGACGCGTCCGGTCGTCCCAACCGTTGGAGTCACAAACAACTGATCGGACGCTGCCAACGTCTGATCACTTGCCACAGGACGCGTCTGGTCGCAAGTTCGCCACTCTAGAACCTCTCTGTACTCGATCAGACACTCTGTCCTACATCCGGTCGGTTTGCCGCCAGCGTCCGGTCACTTGCTGAGTGTGTTGCCGGACTGATGAATAGTGCCATCGGTGCATCCGATCGATTCACTTGTTCAGCGTTCGGTCACTGCTACTGACGCCTGCTGTTGCCGAGACACTGATCGGAGCATCCGGTCACTTTCTTCTAGTGTCCCGTCCAGCGTCCGGTCGCTTCTATGAGCTCGTTTATTCGTGATCTTGCGTGCAGCTTGGTTCCTATCTTCATGCTTGGACTTTGCTTGATATCTTGGGTCTTCTCTTGTGCTCCTAAGGTCTTGCTTGAGGTGTTGATCATTAGATCATCACGTCGCCTTTGTCCAAGTCACATCTTATATCCTATTGAACTACAAAACAATCACTTGCAAATTGATTAGTCCAATTTGGTTGTGTTGGTCATCAAACACCAAAATCCAAAGTAAATGGGCCTAGGGTCCATTTTCCTTACAAGGATGAATACCATTCTTTGGACAAATGTTAGTCAATGGCAATAAGATGTCAACAATAATTAATTCATGCTAAGCCAATGACTGCAAGCAACCGAACTCCATTATAAAATAAATAGTTCATCAACATTCAACCATTTAATAGAAATAAATCTAATGAACATGTTAGATCTCATCTATCGCTATAACTAGTGGGGCATAAGGCAAAATCATGCAGGCCGTTGAAACAACAATAGACTCGATAACCCTAACTTATTACTAATATTAGTGGGGCATGAGGTAGAATCATGCAGTCCGTAATACAATAATAAGATCATGGGGCTAACACATCTTTCAACCTATTGCTACTTCAACGATATCGTGATGCGAACTGTTCGTGAAAGCGCTTGATATCGGCTAAAACAGCCGATTCAGGCATAGCGCACAGTTAAGGTCATGCCCTCTCAAGAATAGATCTACCAAATAACTATCCCCGCTCTACGGTGCTAACAGTGGGGCGTGAGGTAGAATCACACAGGCCGTGATAACGGGCCATGGAACAGTTTTCGCTAGCCAATAGATCTACTCAAGATCAAATATGCCTTAACCACACGCTATGCATGATCAATATTGATGTAAAACAGCTGATAAAACATAACTCATCGTTTAAAGTGCAAATTAGATCAGTTTAGATTAACAAATGATGGGTTGAAAAAGATGTAAGGCCGATCTAGATCAATCCCAATCGGACGAAGTGATATTGCTATAATTAAATAAATAATAGAACCAATAAGCAATATCGGTAACTTAATGAATCTATCCGAAGGAATGCCACCCTTAGATAGAGCCGATAACTTGACCTTAATCTAGTTCAAGCAGTGGAGGTCGACCGGATCGATGCAGCCGTACTTGAACTAGACAAAAGTCAATAACTAACTTATACCAGAGTCGTAGTGGAGGTCGACCGAATCGATGCAGCCGTACGAATAGAGGTATAAGCCATGACGGTACTTACAGACAAGTAGTGGAGGTCGACCGGATCGATGCAGCCGTACTTGCTAAAGAACTCGCCGAGATCTACTCTACTCCTACTCCTAAGGGGTGGCCAGAGCCAAAAAAGGTAAATAACTGGTATTTGATTGATTGTGTGTTTACAGTAGCCAGGGTTTGATATTTATACCCAAAGCCTAAAATGAATCCTACTCGAGTATGACTCAGTGCAATCTTTGTCACAAAGAAAACATTCCTATTTTAAGATAACTTGGACTCTAATCTTCCCCTTTTGTAGAGTCCGATATGTATCTTCTCGATGCCAATCATATCTCACCATCGTTATCTGCTGACGTCATTGAAAGAGAAATGATCCTAGTGTCGCATCTGATCTGGCATATATCAATCTTTACACAATCGACTCCTTGATTAGCACAATCTTGAAAGCCTGCGAGTTCCCGCGCTCTTCTCCTAAATTTTGGTGTAGACACCTAGGAGCACAAGAGAAGACTCAAGATATCCAGCAAAGTCCAAGCACGAAGATAAGAAACAAGCCGTACGCAAGATCGCGAATAAACAAGCTCACAGAGGTGACCGGACGCTGGCGAAAAGTGATCAGACGCTCTGATCAAGAGGCTCAATAGCAACAAGCGTCAGCAGCAGTGACCGGACGCACCGATGGTACTGTTCATTATCACTGGCAACATATTCAGTACTGACCGGACGCTGGCGGCAAATCGACCGAACGTAGAACTACATTGTCCGATCAAGTACAGAAAGGTTACAGAGCGGCGAAATTGCGACCGGACGAGTCCGGTGGCATGTGACCGGACGCTGATAGTGTTCGATTAGTTGATCGCTGCATTAACGGTCGGGACGACTAGACGCGTCCGGTCAGGACGTGATCAGCGTCCGGTCAGTAGCAGAAAAGCGGGATTTCATCCACAACGGCTATTTTCTCAGTGGGGCTTATAAATAGACCCCAACCGGCCATTTAGTGAGGGTGGAGCTAAGGAAACATATATCAAGAGTGTTGATACACTATTTTAGTGATCTCTACTTGCATAGTGCTTAGTGATTCATTAGGTGATTAGCGTAGGTGCTTTGTGAAGTGCTTAGGTTGATTAGACCACCACTTATGCGCTTGCTCTAAGTTTAGACCTAGTGTTTAGTGAGGTTTGCATGCCTCTTACCACTCGGTGCTTGCGCATACCATTATTGAATATCGGAGGGGCTTATAGTCTTGCGAGATCACACAAACCGCAGTTGTGGTGTGGCCGCCACCATGTACTGGAGGGAACAAGGCCCGCGGCATTTCGGTCGAAAGCTTCATAGTGAAGACGGTGGGGAGCATCCGGGAGAGGCTTGCCGGAAGGCACGTCGGAGATCCACTTGAGCGTGGGAAAGGCCCGATGCTATCCACGAAGTTACCTGACCAGGAGCTTGGCCCTTGCGAGGAGCTCCAACAAGGACTAGGGAGAAGCTTGCGTGCTTTTCGATACCTCGGTAAAAATACCGGAGTCGTCGACAGGAGTTTGCATATGTCTACCTTGCTCTTTAACTTCTGCATTTACATTGATTGTATTACTATTTTTGCTATAGAGATAGCAACACACTAGCAAAATCGTAGTTGCACATTTAGATATGTTATCTTTTGCATAGGTTTTGCTAAGGTTAGAAAAAAAGACCATAGTTTAAAAGTAGAATTTTAAGTTGTCTAATTCACCCCCTTCTTAGACGTCACGATCTCCTACGGGGCACTCCTCCCCAAAACCACGACACTGGACGCCTAGGGTGCCAGCCAAAATCGGCAGGCCCCGCGAGCCTGTGACTCTGTGTTGCCTTCTCATTCTTGTGATTTAGTTGGGTCACATGTGCAGCCCCCTCCTCTCATAGAGGGTCCGGGTTAAAAAACTAACACCGCTCACCTAACCCTACACTATTAATTACAACCTACTATTCAGTGGCGTACAGTGGACGTAGGCCCGCGGAGTGCCAACACCGCTTACCTAACCCGTGCAGAGGCCTGCGGAGTGCCCTGCTCGGTCCAGCGGCTGGCCACCGATCCCGCATCCCCAGGTCCTGGGACAGGGTCGACGATGCACGGACGACCTTCACACGAAGCTGATGTGGCGCATGGGAGATAAACATACTGCCATGTTAATATATCATTCAAATTCTGTTTCACTACGCATGAATGAAAACGTATAGAAAAAAAGGTACAGGCACAAGAAAAAGGAGGTTGAATGAACCTAAGTACCTGCAAGGCTATTGGGGACTTGGGGTTGTCGCTCGCCTGACTGCTGGATAACAGTGACCGCTGCTTGAAACTGAAATATGCGTATATAGAAAACAGAAGTATCAATCTGACAAGTTGGTGTCACGTGTAAACAATGATAAAAAAAAGTCACTACGACTCCTTCACATTATCCAGGCTTTCATGATGTGAACAGAAACACTGACTATACACACAAAAATGAAAACAAAGAAAGATATTCAGCTGCATTTACCTAGGGACTTGCGGTGGCTTGGTGGACAGTCGAGGTTTTGTGTTGGAACATGGCTTTAAATGCAAAGGTCATCTATAACAATGCGACCGATAAATATGTATCTTCTGATAACACCAAAACATTATTGGGTTACAGTTTATAAACCATTGTGACCATAAATAAGTTTTTTTTAAATACACCCTTCGTGTTTAGTTTTCATATATATGTCAAAAGTTGTCGATTTCATTTCCTGAATTAGTAACTATCATAATTTCAGTGCAGCTTACTATTACTAATTAAAGGCCCCAACGGAGACACTACATTAACTCTCACCGAACGAGCTAAGAAAAAAGATAAATCCTAGAAATTCTCGCAATAATCAGAAACATCTAGTCTTTAATTTGGGAGACTTTAATCATCATTTCCGATAATAGCCATTGGATCTATTGTAAGTAATAAAAAATTACCGACCTCTGCAATTATGAAAAATACTTAAAGTAACCCCCTAATTTTACATATAAATTACCCACTTCTGCCATTAAAAAAGATAATTGAAAATAACCCCCTAAATTTGTATATAAATTATCCACTTTTACCATTACAAAAGATAATTGAAAATAACCCCCTAAATTTGTATATAAATTACCCACACTTGTCATTATGAAAAATAATTCAAAATAACACCCTAAAATTCTATCTAACTGTCATTATGAAACATAATTCATAATAACCTCCTCACATTGCATCTAAATTACCAACCTCTCTCATAAAGTATGAGACATATATATTTCTAAATTACAAACTTCTACAACTATGAAATTAAATAATCAGAATGTTATATTTGACCATATATATACAAGGCATATATATTTCTAAATTACAAACTTCTACAACTGT
The DNA here is from genome assembly GCF_019320115.1 of Miscanthus floridulus. Classification (NCBI taxonomy): domain Eukaryota; kingdom Viridiplantae; phylum Streptophyta; class Magnoliopsida; order Poales; family Poaceae; genus Miscanthus; species Miscanthus floridulus. Next base: position 42,447,658 of record NC_089594.1, read on the forward strand.
TAAATTAAATAACCATAATGCTATGTTTGACCATATATACCAAGTAAACATATATACATTAGGATAAATATTTATTTTAGTAGCTTAATAGCATGGAAAATATTTATTTAACAAACAACATAGCAATAGCATAAAACCGGCAATTCCCTTTAAATTATATTAATAATCCCTAATGATGAATTTCATAAGTTGTTTTCAAATAACTTTATACATTTTAACTGAAATATTATGTTATATCAATATTGGCAATTTAAATTTTAGCACTCTATGATATATAAAGTAATACTACACACATATAATTATGCGATACAACAAAATTAACAAGTTTGGTGCTAGGGTGCAATCTGAGTTTCAACTTAGTTAACGTGTGCAAAACAATATTACTAAGACCTAAACAAAAACACTAGAGTTTCTACTTAACATGTGGAAAAATTGTATAACTTGGTTAAAAATCAAAAGCTAAACTATAATTCATGAAGCCACAGAAAGGGATTCAATAAGGGTTTATATATTTTATGATTAGGTTTAAACTAAATACATGTCATGCTAACAAAAAGATAAGTACTAGAAATGCTAAGTAAAGGTCCTTAATGGAGCCTCCACGGTGATCCCCACAAGACACAATAGGAAAATAAAAGATAGATCCTAGAAATTTCACACAAAAATCTAAAACATTTGACCATCAACTCGGTATAACCTAATCACTATTGATAATAATAGCTATTGGATCTATTCTATTTTCTAAATAATTACCCACCTCTGCTATTACATGAAACAACATAAACTAAGTCATGACTCTATATTTAAACTACCCACACATGCCAATAAAAACATGATCTAAAGTAGACCTAAATTTGCATCCAATTACCCGCGTACTCCTATTACAATAAATAATAATTTATGTAACCCAATTTTCATCTCATCACTAAGAAAATTAAATATCCTTTCAAATCTACATCTAAAAGGTAATCAATCTCTTCTATTAGAAATTGTTTAAATAACCATAGAGCATGTAGATGTTTGTATATTACCCACTTCTATCAATATTAATATATTAAGATTTCATTAATGTAACCGTACACATTGTGTCAGCATGCATGAGCGATAAATATGTATGTTGTTTCATCAACAAAATATTTCCTTAACAACTCATATACTAATGATGCTAACAAACTTTTTAAAACCTTATTAGTAACCATGACATAATTTCTATAAGTTGTTACTTTATCTATATTTATATAATTCCTTAACAGGAAAATTCAATCATCTTAAGAATTGTGGGAGACTACTGATGGCTATATTTTTTCGTCCCTTTAACATTACTCTAGAGTAATTCGATCATTATAAGGCTTAATAAAATTTAAAATTCGCTTGAGGTTACCAATGCTACCGCCATCTGAGATTTCATTTTAGGCTCTATCAGTTATCTTAGGTGACATGGTGCAAGTTTCAAATGATTGCATATGCTATTGTAGTATTTAGGAATGTAGTATACGACCTAAAATCCTTATTTTAAAACAGTACAAAATGAGAGTTAGTAAAATATACAATAAGCACAAGAATTTTAACTTGAGGAAAAAATCTATAGCAGTCAATAAAAATAAAGTTAAAAAACTCAAAACTCAGATTCATGACTTAATATATGTGATGAAACAAGGGTCACCATAGTTAATGACAAGGTTTCAAACTAATTGCATATTCAACCATACAAGGTGCCATGCAAAGTAAAAATATGAACATGCATGAAAAATATATAAGTCAGCCCCTTGCAAAAAAAGTAATTAATAAGCTTATGATAATTAGATATAGTCTACAAAGTATCTATTATGTCTATTTTGTATAAAATAAACAAAGAAAAAGATACAATTTAATATATGTAATTTTTCATGAATCAAAGATATTAGTAGTACATCTTTAAAAATTCTAGCCTATGCTAGAGCATGGGTTGATGGACTAGCACTACTACACTCGGACCTTTCACAGCCACGTCGTAACCCTCATCGCAGTCCAATGGCAGTAAGTGTCAACAGTGATGATCATAGCCCTCACCGTCGCTACCTGAGACCGACTACGGTGTACACTAACACCGCCATATTGGTTTATGATCCGTCTGTGCTAAGGTCCTTACTTCTGTCGTATTAGAGCATGACCCGGCTATGTAGGTATACACTAACACTGCCGCATTAGCTTACGATCCGTCCATGATTAGGTCCTTGTTTTCATCGCATTGGAGCATGACCCACCTGTGTGGGTGTACACTTATACTGCCGTGTTGGCTTATGATCCGTCCGTGATCAAGTCGTTGTTTCCGTCGCGTTGTACCACAACCTGCCTGTGTGGTTGTACACTAACACCGCCATTTTGGCCAATGATCTAGATCACTGTAGCCTTGCACAACGAGTCAATTGAGTGGAGTACGTGTTCACCGTCGCTTTGGTGGCCGACACATCTATGTCTAGGTGGACATCACCGTTACTTCACCGTATGAACCATTTGGTCATAGGTAATGGTCACTGTTGCGTTGTAGTACAATCCACCTCTGAAGATCCTTTAGTCGGTGTCGGGTTACAAGCCATTCGGCTATGATACACTATTGACCCTTGCCACATGAGATGAACAGTGGCGGTGATGACAAAATAGCCAATGACCTTTACATCCGATGATCACAGAATTGAATCTAGTTTGTACAATTTCAGCCTGTTCGCTTGTTGGTTTCAGCCAGCCCAAACCAGCCAGCCAACAGTATTTTTCTCTCACAACAAACCAGCACTAGCCAACCCAAACCAGCCTAGAAACTAACCAGCGAATAGACCGTTTATTTACTAATTCAGCTAGGCCTTAATAACTTACTAAACACACCATACAAATATAATCATTACACACCATTCATCATGTCCACAACGAAGAGTACTTTTATAATAACAAGCGACACTAACATAACAACTGTGTCAACTCAAGAATTAGCACAAGCGGTACATAGATAGGAGAATAAAGGTGCTACTACCTATAGAGTTATATAACGAAAACGAGGTAGATGTGCTCCACTCCTTTAGATTAGCACTCCTGCTTGCAAGGCAAAGCTTTCTTCAGCTTGGTAGCCAGTGCACCATGGAACCGCTCTTCTTCCTCCCTTAGCCATTGCAGGAAAATCATTCAAAAACACTCATACTCTACAACCTACACAAAGTAGCAGCATTAATAATATTCAACATTCAAGTGCTTTAGTTACCAAGGAAAAATTAGACTGTATATAGAATCAAAACAACTCCCTACCTGAAGAAAGAATAGCATATGCAACTTTACTGCTCTCCTACTGACTCCATGAACAAGGGAATCTAAGGAAGATAGTGAGGTCCCTCTGAACATAGCCTCTAGGTAGGTCTAGGATACTGCACGACCTATGCAGGGAGGACAAGAACTTTTCTAAGGTTTAGGTCATATGCGATCAATGTTCTATCCTCGCCATCAAGGAAAATTAAATTCCATTCTAGGTGAACTAAAATCACTCTGTAGTCTGCATCGCAAACATCATAACCAAATATCTCCAGCATGGTCACCGTATGCTTCAATATCCAGTTATTAGTACATAGTCTTCTAGGATCTAGAATAAAAGCTGATACTTCCTGAACATACTAGCAGTACATATACACAACTAATCTTGAGCTTCATGGATGGAGATTGCTTCACCATGTGGCCTATGAATTTTCCTCTATGCCTTTCCCTACATATCATCAGCAACTATCTAGGACAACCCTAGCCAGTGCATAGAACCATTAAGGAACACACTTGTCGCATATGTGCATACAACACCTTGCCCCATTTAGATTCCTTAAACATCCATGCTACACTATTAGATGAGTAGATACTCACACCTATGGATGCACCAGCCCTCTTCTTCTCATATTCAATTATATGGAAGTGCAAGGAGACTGTCGGATCAAACCCCAAGCGAGCTAAACCAAAAGAATGGTTGTTATCCGACAGTAACCACCATTTGTTAGTCACTGGATTGCAGACAACATAGCAAAATCCAACGCACCAGCAGAGGATAAGCTCGAGGCAGCAATCTGAGATCACAACATGCTCTAGCCCCCTTGGTTCCATGTTGCTAAAAACATCTTTTAGTGTTTATTGCATATACCATTAGTCAAGTTACAAGATCATCGTTCTAGTTGAGCACTAGAATATACTACCCAATGCAATACCACATAGGTGACAAGCAATCCAAGATATCAAATAGCTAAAAAAATTTGCTACGGTTGCCAAAGCAGACATATGCATATGATTAAAATGATATTAAGGTGAATAGGACAAAGGATGATCCCATGCTATACTTGCCTTAAACTCTGATCCTTCTTCTATGGAATTGTAACCTCCATAGGACTTCTTCTATATCACCAACTTCTTTTATATCACCAACTTCTTTTATATCACCAACGCAAAGCTCAACGACTGGACATGATCATAAAGCATCACACAAGCATCCATGCAATCATACATGAAGCAAACAATAGATCTAAATTAGAACAATACACCAAATATAAAATTAAGATGAAAAGTTTGTAAAATGAGTCTATGTCTCGCTACGAACACACAGACGCGAAAAGCACTCTAATCGGAGCTATAACGAAGAAGTTATGAACTAACAAGATTTCCTTTAATAAAATAATAGATTAAATCTAACCTCAAATTTCAAAAGTTGATAATATATTTAATAGTAGGATGAACATATAGATTATACAATTATGAATCCAACGCAACTTGAACGGATCAAATCGGAGTTAAAACGAAGAAGTTATGGCCTAAACAAAATAGTGGCAAAATTGTAAATAGATGAAAGTGTATTTTGAATCTAACCGAAGAAACTACGTTTTCAAAAATAGTAAACATATTCTGTGGATTATGCCTTGGACCGCGGGTTGAGGGGAAGGAAGCAGGCTGGGCCGGTGGCGAGAGAGAGAGAGAAGAGTTTTTCTTTTTCTTTTTTTCAATGCTATTTGAAATCCATTTTTTTAAAAACAATTTAAATTATTTTGAATTTTATACAACGCCACACATTACAAAAATACAAATACACTAGCATATATGCACAACAATGTTGGTAAACTCCTATGATGAATTTTAATTCAATGAAAATTATTATTTCCTATGTTTTTATGAGCACAAAAATACCAAATTAAATCTTTTTAACCCTATTTCAAAAAGGGAAATTTTTAGGGTGTTACATATATCATATAAATATTAGTAATTTAATTTTAAACACTTTATGATATATAAAACAAACTAACACACATATAGTCATGTGATATAGCAAATTTGGCATGTCCAAGCCATGTGCAAGTTGAGATTCAACTTAATTAACACGTGGAAAACAATCCTACACTTGGAATTAAACTCTTTTTAATTATAAAACAAATTTTGAATAAAATGTTAAAAAACACTAGAGCTTTTACTTAAACTATGAAAATTTGCAACAAATCCATTAAATGTTGAAAGCCAAAATATGAATTTATGAAGTCACATAAAGGGATGTGGAGTTTATGTATATCTTAAGATTATGTTTCAACTAAATACATATGATTCAAGAAAAAGATAAATAATATAAATTCTAACTAGAGGTCCCTAATGGAGCCTCGACACATACTAGGCCTTAAACTTTTTTAATACTAAACAAATTCTGAATAAAAGATTACAAAAGGCTAGAGTTTTTACTTAAGAAGTGGAAAAATTTGCAGTAGCTCCATTAAAAATTGAAAGCCAAACTATAAATTCATGAATTTATATAAAGGGATGCAACAAGAGTTTATATATCTTAAGATTATGTTTCAACTAAATATTGTTTACACCAAAATTTTGGAAGGAGAGCGCGGGAGCTCGAAGCTTCTAGGATTGTGTCATCAAGGAATCGGTTGCGTAAAGATCGATGTTAGCTGATTCAGATGCGGTACTAGAATCGGCTCTTTTTGGATAACGTCAGCGGATGACGTTAATGGACTACGGGGAAAGAAATGTCAGACTCTATAGAAAGGAAAAGTTTAGGGTCTAAGTTATTTTAAGTTAGGAACTCTCCCATTTATGATCCTGTTGAAAAATGTCAATTATTGGGTTCTCCCATAGGGTGTGCTCGACGGAAATGCCTGATATAGCTCACCTTCAGGGTGTTTAGTGTCTAGTGAAAGACAAACGCCTCCGTAAGTGTGTTATTTTAGACAATTCTGCCATAGATGGAATCAGAGTATAATTGAGGAAATAAAGCTTCAAAACCCTTTTCTAAACTAAAATTTGATAACCCATTTTTGCAAAAAGTTAGGGCATTTGCATACGAAGTATATAAGTAGCTCTATTGTTATTGTTAAGTATCCGAAATAGGTTTAACTAGGTTCTCTCCGGAGGACTGACTCTCACGCAGTATACGATCTTCAAGTCAGTCGCGCTAGTATTGCCTTAGTCATCGTGACCGTATGGCGGGTAGATGCGCCCTTCATAGATGTCACGCACATCGTATTGTGCACGACTGACTCATCCCTGTTCAGGAGTTACTGCTGAACTGTGACTTCGTGCTACATGTTCACCTATGGTTCACGCCTGTTGTGACCCACGTCTCCCTCTTACTCTCTTCTATGCTCTTGTTGGACCCTTGCCCTATAGTCGTACTAGTCATTAATGGCCTCGGACATCGCTCGCCTCGAACGCGTGAAAATTTTGGTCGATTAATTTGTAGTGATCATGTGTAGGAACCTTGGTGGACCACGCTAGGACCACTGACCGCTCTACCATAATAAGAAGGGACTGGCTAGCCATTAGTACCACCACTCAGTGCACTCTAGCTCATCTAGCCCTTCCTCTTGAGCAAGCTTTTCGCTTAGTTCTCTTTTGCAACCAACCACTAGGAATGGCAGGAGCATGGGTTAGTAGTTACTGCCTGAACACTGACGGTTTTCCCAAAATCCTGTATGCCACCGTGCAAAAGCTCAGAGTCAAGGATCGTCCTAAGTATGAAGGCTGTGAGTATGAAAAACATGGCACTGAGCGGTGTGAAGTTACCGTCTACATTGGGAAGTGTGAGGAGTTCCCCGACATCACTGAAGCCTAGAATATGACCGCAATCGGGTTTCACTTTGTCAACACCTACCAAGTTGTGGCCTACAAAGCCTTGCAGTACCTTTGCCAGATCTATGAGGAGCCCATTGCTTGTACCCCCATGAGGTTCTTTCCACCTTCGGAAAAGAATCGACGGGCATGGAGGGCTTGTATGGAGGCTTTGCAAGGGCAGAATGCGCAAGAAGATAGTCCAACCATGGTACACTTGACCACGTACCTGCTTGCTCTAGATGAGTAGTATGATCGGCAAGCCTCGGAGCTGAGGAAGTGCCTCCGGCGAGCCGAGGAAGCCGAGATCTTCTCTAGGATGCTCTAGGGGTAGCTTGCTAAAGCGCATGCCAGTGTGGCAGCCGCAGATAGTCAGGAGACTACCAAGTCGGAAGCCCTAAAGGAGGCTAAAGATCGGCATGCCCATTAGTTGGGAGAGGCCTACCTTATCACTTGGGCTAAGCATAGGACACTGCCCGCTGAAAGGTAGGATCCCTTGATCATGGAGGGAATCTCTGTCCACCCACCGGAAAGAAGGAGGACCAGTGTTGCAGTGCCACCAGCACCTCCACCCTCAAAAGTATTAGAAGTAGAACCATTGCTTCCCCTCACTCAGCCATTGCCCAGAGAGGAGGCAGATCCATAGCCAGGGAGGTAGAAGAATCCATCGAGTTTGGGAATGAAGATGTGTGGTCCGACAAAGTAGATTAGTAGCCTTGGGAAGATGTACCCATAGTTAGTGGTGTCTTTTGTCGCTGTCCTCCAGTACTGTAATCTTTCCATTGTATTTCGTGCATAGTTGTTGAGGCTATCCAATCGTAGGGAAGGTGAACGATGTGTCGAGAATGGGAGAGTGAATGCATGTATGTTGTACCAGCATAAGGACATTTAGAATGTGCATTTTATTTATTTCGCTGTGTTTATTCTGTCCATCTACCCTTAAGTATCGTTAGACATGCTTAGGGTTTTCAAGGGCGATGTTAAGTGGGTTACAAGAGAAGTTACCATTTAGATGCCAGCAGACCAGCCATGATTGGAAAACATAGGACACTGTATCGACTAATTGTGGATGTCCCAGTAGAACACTTGAATCTTTTTAAATCAAATCTATTGTTGGATTTGAATTCCTTGTCCCTTGTTGCAAAAGGAACCCTTGTTGTCTGAATCTTCCGTTATAATACTCCTTTATTTCTGTGGTCTATGACCCCACTATTTTCACTAAATGTAAGTTGGTAAAGTGGCCTGGTTAATAGCTTATGGTGCCATGACGAAACTGAGGGCCCATGTGGAATAGCTGCCACAGGGTGATGCTGCTTGGCACGCGCTAGTATCGAGGTTGTTGATCAGTACCTTTGCTAGGTTACACCATTGTACCACTCTTGGTATAAAATATTCTTCTTAGAAATATTCAGGTGTTCACACGGGAAATCCACAATGGGTTGATGAAATAGTGTTCATTCGAAGTAACCGAGATGATGTGGTTTGGAGGAAGTACGTATGTCATGATCTCAGTTCACATGAAAGACTGGCGCCTATTGTGGTCAAGGAAAAGAAGAGCGACAAGGAAAAAGTTAGCCTCAGGTAGTAAGGAGTGCATGGAAAAAGCCTGATTGGAGGTAATGTCCCAAGCACTGTGCCCAGCTCGCCCGCACTACGCATGCCAAGTAGCTATTGCCGCGTGCCCTCCAGAACCATCAGTGTTAGGGACCTTTAGCACCCTGTCCTCACGTAACCACAACATTATGCGACATCCACCGTACTCATGCACTATGCACTTCCCCTTTTCCTGGCATCCTATCGGCTCTCGATCCTTGCCCTCGTCCCCATACCAGACCCCTCCCTCCTTTTTCTTCCTTTGGGGACACGGCCGCCCATATGCCTCCCTCGTCGAGCGAACCCCCTCTTCTCTCCTTTATTCCCCCCTCCACTCACTTGCGCAGGGAGCGCACCATGGCCGACTTTATCCCCATAGCATGAACCGATAGTGTATCCCATCCACACCATCTCCACTTTCGGTGCACTGTGTCCCACCTCTATTCACCACTATAAGATGACCTTGGTCCTTTGCTCTCCTTCTTCATCCCCATCCCCCTCGCATTCAAAACAGAGCTACGAGATCTAGTCGTCGTTCATGGAACTAGGTTCACCAGTCAGAGGTGATTTGGTATTCTGAGAAGAAGGGATTTGGTTTTGTCGAAGGAGTTCAAGTCCACCTTTGGTTAGTTAGCCTTAGGGTTCACGATGTTTGAGTTCTCAGTCAGCTGTTTCTGGATCTGTTGGGCATACGCCATGTTTTGGATACTCATTTTGTTGTTGTTTCTCCATTGCCCTCGTCTATCCCGACTTCTAGATTAAGCCTTGGTTGTACTAGGTTGCTCTTAACCATGTATCCCTAAATCCTCATGTGGTTTAGTATTCGAAGCTGTATAATCATTCGTGTAATTTTAGATCTACGAAGTGTAATCGCGTTGTCTCCTTTTTGGTTCTTGCTCTGAATCTCAGGACAAGATTCTTTTTAAGGGGGGTTGGTTGTAACACCTCTGGTGTTACGAGCTCGCTTAGCACTAAGATTATGGTCTGAGAGATGGATCTAATAAATATAGTTAGCTAGCTTACTTAAATGCCTATATGTGTTAATGAAAAATCCTAACGCGAAGAGTAGAATAGGTAGTTCTAAACAATGGCACGTCTATCTTATATGACTCACTTCTGTAGTTAAGAAAAATTAAATGAGTGTTGTAAGTTAGTTTATTTTAGGTGAAAATACGCTAATGAGATCCTAATATGAAAAACTGAATAAGTTGTTTTAATTGTTGGCATGAAAAATATTTTTTATAAACCGAAGCATAATATAACTTAGAATTAAAAAGTGCCATTTTTGGAGGATTATTTGATGCAAAATAATTAAACAATGTCTACATATTTTGTTTCTATGAGTTAGTACGAAGTATGGGCTACATCACGGTAGGTTTGTAAGTTGAAATCGACAAGGTGTAGACCTTTTAAAAATTAGGGCAAAATTGTTAAGGAAGGTTAGTTCTAACCGAACCTTTGAATTCTCTAAGTCAGAAATGATAATGGACAGTGCTATTTTGGCATTAAAAATCCAACAAAAATGGCTAAACACTAACTTCATGTTTTTGCATAGTTGGTTGCATCAAAGTGAATACTTCGGTAGGGTGTAGTCCCCGAGTGGGTTGGAGTTGTCGTGGCGTCGCAAGAAATTCTCCAACATCGCTAGAACACGTTGCGGTCAGGTTTTGGTGCTCCGTTCATGAATCAACACCTGGCTTGAAGAACCTATTTTGGCATGTCTCTATCTCTATCGGTAATTCCTCTAAGTTTGTGTTTGATGCTACTTGGGATAGCCTTTAGGACCCTCTTGTGCCTTGGCAAATTGGTTTGGTCTCAACCGAGCTAGTTTGGTTTTGGTCGGAGCTTTAAAATTCATGCACGTCACTGATAGCAGCCGCTCAGCTTGTGTTCATGGTCACCATGTGCACGCGTGTGGTTGGCGCCAGTCTCGGCTAGTGTCGGCCATGGTTTTCTCCTCGTGCCTGTGCATGTGTCGTTGCCGCATGTTGGCCGACGCCGCGGTGTGCCCCTTGCCTTCCTATGCCCTCGTGCTGTCCTAGCCACATCATGCCGCTGCGCCGCATGCTGGGTCAGGCCAGTGCCTTGGTGGTCATTGTTAGATCGATGTGGTGCTCACCCTACCCCTCGTTCTACCTACCACGCTAGTCTATGCCTTGGAGCCCTGCTACCATGTCACAATGGTGTCCCAACCATAGAAGCGATGGGACACTTCCCCGCCTTGCCTTGCCCCGCTAGACTCCATGGAGAGCTCGGCTCAGGTTTGGTCGCTCTGAGTTAAGAGCATCGCACCAAGTCTCATGTTTGTCTGTCGTGTGAACTTGCTCATGTCGTAGCCAGTGACTAGGGTTAGCCGTCTTAGGCCTTCTGCCCACGCATGTGTGCTTCTCCACAGTAGGGCATGGCCAGAGCTCGTCTAGCCGCCCTCTAATCTGCTTAAGCTCTGATCCTCTGTGACCCAATTCTTTGGCCAGTAGGTGGCTCTAGAAGCCCACTAAGCGCTCTATCTTTCCCATCCCTGGCCAAGGGCTATCAACGACCAATTGAGCATTTTGCCATCGTGGGCCATGGTCACTGCCATGACCGGGAACTAGGAAGAGAGGTTGGATGGGAGTGATAGAAGTTCGATTGTTTGAGAACATAAACTCGCATTGACCTCCTCCACTTAGTGCTCATGTTGTTTTCTCCAGGAGGCTCACCATCAGTGTGGTGACGCGCCGGTACCACGCTCGGCACGCCACCGTGGGGTGCGGGCGCACAAGGCCAGCGCTGCGGGGCCATCTTCGACTTCACCATCACCTCGATCAAGTTTGTTGTAAGCTACTGATGCTCAATCACCGCCCTTTTAGTCCGTTAGTGGCTCTAGCTCGCCTGAATGCTCGCGCTGCCGTGGTGGTTGGTCCGCTACCATGAGCAAAGCGATAGAAGTCATCGTTAGGCTCCCAACCATCACCTAGGAATGCGTGCTTAGCAGTAGGCAGAGGTTGGCTCCTTTATCCCCATCGTAGCGAGCTTCGTGTGCTTAGCGCAGCCGCCCATGCCGTTGGTTGCCATGTCGTCGAACATGGGGTAGAGCTAGGGTCTCCTCGTGGTGAAGGCGGCATTTTCCTGGGTCTATAGTGCAAAGCTTGTCTCTGGTGTAATAGTGCTCAGTGATGCCGTGTGATAATCTGTTATGCTGAGGGTTTTTCTGCAAAAAGGTGAGGGGCGCGAACAGGCTCTCTATCATTGGCCGCTTGTTGGGCTGGCCTGCTGCATGCACGGGCTCCCCATCGCGGGCCGTTTACGTTGCTAGGCCGAAATCGTTGGCCACCAGCTTTTCCTTTTCCTAAAGCGCTTCCAAATTAGTTTCTAGGGTAAATTTGTAAATTCAAGAAAAATTTGTGTAGCTAACCAAAAATAGTGAAACCAATTTTGTTAGGTTCCTAAAATCCTGACCTATCTGATGATGTATTTTGTTCACTTAGTTTCATAGAATTTTCAAGAGTAGGCTAATTAATTTGAAGCAATTAAAATGGGTAAAATATGAACTTGTAGGAATTATTGTGATGAATTGGTAGTAGTACTGGCCTTGAAACTTTTATAGTAGATTCCTAACAGTATTAGGTGTTCACTGTAATTTTTGTAGGTCCATAGGAATTAGTTTGTTAAGGTAACTAAATGAGCCCTAGTATGTAAATATATATTTAGTCAATCAAATGTCAAAAATTAGTTTGGGGTTTGTAGAACGAAAACATTTTTCAAAAACGAGCCTCACTTGACCATGTGGATACATTGCTTGGTATGTTAGTCATTAGAGCTAGCTCGTTAGCTTGCGAGACGTAATCACATTTTAGGGTTGTAGATGCCATTGATTATTTATGTCCCTACGTTGCATCCACGTATTTCATGATACAAACGATGTTGGATCGCGGAGTCATCCAGAGTAGCGGAAGCAGATGGTGACTCGATGATCATGCCACCAAGATGAAAGCTAACTTGGTTATATCTTACCCAGGCAAGCCCTTGTGCATAACCCCTATTATTTTGTACTTTATCTTATGCTTGTGCATTATGTTTTAAGGAGTTGAATGAAAACCACTTGCATATATATACCTTATCCTGTGAGTCTTACTAGTATGACAGGATCAAGTAGATTGCTATACTACAGGACTCCGATAGAAGTCGAGTGATAGTCTATCACTCGCGAGAGATAGGAAAGATATTATTGTTGTTATTATATTACTATCACATGGAATATATAGGAATGACAATTGGAGACCAGGCGGAATGGTACTTTGGATCTAGACTTGGTTTGGCATTCGAGCGAGGCTCGGATTGCACTTGTTCCACCTGTGTCGGTTAAGGATCGTCTGTTGCATTGGATTCTAGTCAGGTCATAGGCTTATTATCCTGATCACATACTTGCTTATGGGGGCGGAAAGGCTCGTTGCTCTCTTGTCATGGGTTCTGTCTCTTTTCAGACCGGCTGATCGGAGGCAGGGATGGTGGAGGTCTAAGCACCGCACTGAGTCTAGGACTCAGGTGTGGGGGCTTGGAGTCCAAGTTTGGATGGGGACCTAGACCCCTTGACAGGAGAGTGATGGGTTGGTCCTGCTTTTGTCTAGGGTACAAGCGGGGCGTGTGTTTTAGGGTACCTAGCTAGGATACATTGGTTCACGAATTGCCGTGTGATACGGTATGACTTGGCTATGATCTAGCACCATAGTAAGAACTAGAATATGAAAGATGGTAAAATGGTTCTGATTACTTACCACCTGCTTGAAAGTAGCATAGGTGCTTACATAGAATGGTTATGTTGGTGCAAAAAGTGACCAACTAGTAAATATTTGTCATTTTGCCATACGTTGTGATCGGATGTGGCCTAGCACTCAATGACACAGGGTTTATACTAGTACAGGCAATGTGCCCTACGTCCCATTTGAGTCGGTCGGTGACTTTATTCCTGAGCCTAGGTGCTCGAAGTTTGTTGTGGGGTTACAAACAAGTGGGAGTAAGATGGGGGTGTAAGAGGTCCGGTCGGACTCTGGACCGAAGGGCCAAGAGTGATGGGAGGTCCTATGTGCGCTAAGTATTGGAACGTATGCTCTGTGTAGCTTTAGAATATCTAAAGCTAGCATAGAGTCAGTCGGAATGATCCGTGTGTTGTCTATTGTTCATCGAATCGATCCCCCTTTTGGGAGAGGGTGCATCCCCTTTTATAGATAAAGGGGATGGCCTTACAAGTGAGAGAGAGGGAGTGTGTGCTACCTAGTCTTGTTGCCCACACTATCGGGTATGAGACGGTTTGTCGACGCTTACAATACTATTGATGCCCTGATGCATGTGGTTGGTTCCATCGTGTTCTTCTGGTATGGCAAATGTCGGTGCTACCATACTGTAGGACAAATGTCAGCGCCCACAACACAATTCATGTCTTGACATGTCTGGAAGGTTGCAAAGTACCCTTCTAACATGGCCTAATAGTACAGTCCTGTAGGTGTGTAGGGTACGGTCCTTGGTATTACGGTTGACTTGTGCACCTTTCTTTATCTGCTTCGCTTGATTTCTTGGGTCCTCAACGAGCGGGCATCCCCGTTCGGTTGTCCCAAATCGGCTCTGACCGTGCCAGTCGGAGAAGAGCCACAGGCAGAGGTTTGGTGTGTTCCTGGTTGGAGAGGTGGGTTAGAGTCGAAAGCGAGCGTTGCCCCTCCTTGGCTAGGCCACCCAGTCAAAGAGGCGGTTCAGAGCGAAAGCATTTCAGTCGGAGACTGGATCACTCTTATGGCCTGTCGTTAGGTATCTGGGCTAGCCTAGGAGTTGCGTGTCGTCTGCAATGTTGTCTGCTGGGCCGAGCTTTTTGCTAGGAAGTAGGCCCATTAGGGGCCCCAGGTTTATGAACTCAATAGGAGCCCTCGAGCCCCGAGGAGATTTAGGTAGAATTGTTCGAGGTTTTTTTGTTTTGACAGTGGGTGCGCGTGAGCATACCCGGTGGGTGTAGCCCTCGAGCCCCCGGGCAATTTGGGTAGAATCGTCTGGGGGATTTTTCATTTTGCCAGCAGGTGCACATGAGCGCCCCTGGTGGGTGTAGCCCCCGAGCCTGTGTTCGACTAGCGAGTCGGTTGGAGGCTGAATATCTTGGTATTCTTTCCAGGGGTCGTAGACTCCTGTGTTTTTGTCATTCGGGGTGTTTGCCCGTGTTTGTCCCGCCCGCAACCTGCGTGGTCGATTGATTTTCTGAGTCAGCGTTGGATGACCTGAGCCCTTGAGCCCTATTGGGTTTGGTAGGGGTAGGTCTAGTTCCGTGCGTTATCCCATCCATAGTTTCTGCAATCAGAGGGGCTGAGCTAACGTTGCTTGCCTCGATGGCTCGAGTGGTGTGCTCGGTGAGCTCACTAATGGGCACGTTCGAGCAGAATCTAGGTCCGTCGTTCATGACGGGATCGGCATAGCCCTCATGTGGTATTCAACTGCTCCTTAACCTGCCTCCCGATAGATGCCTAGGTCATTCTGGAGATCGACTCAGGTGGCCTGCTAGCCTCCTCTCGATGTAGATTCTATGGGCATAGCTCGAGGTTAGGATCGAACGAGAAGGTTGAGATGACCCTATCTGCTTCTGAGCATACCGAGCAAGGGCCGCTGGGGCTCATCTACATTTTGTCCCCTAGCTCTGTTTGACGTGAGGCGGCCTTGAGCCCTTCATGGGCCGGCATTCGAACCTCGGTTGGTCGTCGCTCATGTTTAATGAGGTGACTACCATTTCGTGACGTAACACGAAGCGTTGTGATGCATCAATTGCATACGCAATGCTTTGGATGTATGGGATGAATGAATGATTGCATAGATGGATGATCATGCATCAAAAATAACATGAGATGGTTTGGTAAAGTTACCTTGATGACACAAGTGATGGGTTTTGGGGAGCTTTTATCGAAGATGTTCGAATGGGATCCATGTTCGTCGTTCGTGATGGAGGTGGCATGGCCCACATGGGGCGTCCCACTCCTCCTTACCTATCTCTCGATAGTTGCTTGGGCCGTCCAATCGACTCAGGAAGCCCATTGGTCTCCCCTTGATGGGGATCCCATTGTTGGGCCCTTCCAAGTCTAGCTTGGGGAGGCGGAGGGTCGTCTGCGTGCGGTTGCGCCTTGTTTCCTGCACTCGGTGTGCAGTAGTGGTGGGCCATGCCTAGGCCATGTCCTGTCTAACCAGGCATTGTTTTGCAGGGCAGGGCGTGTCCCATCAGTCAGGACACATCCCACCGCATCCCATCTGCATTGAATGGGGGAAGGGAGAGAGTTTTTCACCCCAATCCTTCACCTTTCTCCAACTGCTACATCTCCTCCTTAAATAGGGGAAGGGAGAGGGTTTTCATCCTGTTCCATCAGCTATTCTCCAACCGCTGTCTCTCCTCCTTCTTCCTTCTCGCCATGTGTGTTCGTGTGCCACGGTGGTTCCTAAGTGAGAGAGGATAGAGCGAGGGAGAGGAGAACTTCACAGATCCATTCGTGAATCAGGAGTGCAATGTCGAGCTGGAGGCCCTCCACCGTAGATGAGGCAGTGCTGACCACCTTCGTCAAGAAGGGGCTGCTTCCACCAAAGGAGGTGGCGCACTGGAGGGCTCCTGCGGGGGAGGCTTTTCGACAACCTTGGTCCAACGAGGTTGTCTCCTTCCTTGTCTTCCATGAGCATGGGCTAGGATATCCCATGCATTGGTTCTGGCATGGGCTCCTCAATGAGTGGGGCCTAGAGCTGCAGCACCTCAATTCAACTGGGGGGTGCTGCACATTGCCGGCTTCATGACCGTCTGTGAGGCCTTCCTTGGGATGGAGCCACACGTGGCCCTCTTCTGGCGGATCTTCACTAGACAAGCTTTATTGAAGGAGAAGCCGCCCAGGACCGCGCCAATGGGAGGTTTCTCCTTGTAGAAGAAATCGAGGCTATCAGGCTCCTACCCCATGTACTCCCCCTGTGACTCCAATTGGGGGTGGCATGGGGAGTGGTTCTATATCAAGAACCCAGCGGAGGCACCGTTCTCTGGAAGAAGGCCAAAGAAGCGGGCGAGTTGGTCGTTGGGGCCCTCAAGTCGGCAAAACAAGCTAGAGGTCATTGAGGTAGAGCTCCAGAAGCTAGTGCAGCACAGCCTCGACGGGCTGCGGGTGTTCCACACCTTCTTCCACCATCGGGTCGCCCCACTGGCAGAGAGGAGCTGGGCGATGTGGATGTACTCTGGCCCGACAAATCCTGACCGTGCATCGCCAGAGGAGTTGGCGAAGGATGAGGTCTGGAGTCAGCTCGACCGGGTGCTATAGTTGAGGAATAAGGAGTCCCTTGAAGGGAAGCCCAGACCTCTCCATGCTGTGAAGCTGTCCAATCTAGTACGATCCCCTCCTCCTTTCCTGTGACCTTTTTTCTCTTGCTTTCCTTTGTTCTAACTTCAAGTCATCCATTTCATAGGGGCTCGCTGGCTACAATTCTAGGCTGCATCTTTCGAGGGGGCCAGAGGGAGTGGCTCGACAAGCTGCACGAAGGAGGCAGCGGATGCCAAGAAGAAGAAGAGAGCTGAGAAGGCTCGGAGGAGGCACGAGAAGGAGGAGATTGCCTAGCGGGTGTGGGCCAGGGAGAATAGGAGCGATGTGGAGGCGGAGGTCAAGTTGGAGGAACCCACGAAGATGGGTGGCGATGCGAGCTCTTCTGAGGATGGAGGAGGTCAGGAGGTTGTTGTGACCTCGGTGGAGTGTCACAAGCCTGTGGCCGCATCCATCAGTGGCGGGCAGGACACGGAGAGGTGTGGAGATGCTCCCATGTCAAGGAAGTGCACCACGAGCTCAGATGCCACAGCTGAGCGCAAGGCGAAGTGGACGCGGTGGTCGCGGGCTTCGAAGGCATTACTAGCGTCGCCTTCCCCTGCTCCAAGCATGGCATGGCAGGGTAGGCCAGTCGGTCGGAGGAGTGAGCTCGCACCCTCGTATCTTTGGGGCCGGTACCGGCATGCGACCCACAATGGGGGGACGCCTCGCCAGCTACTCTGGTGGGCGCATCACAAGCTGGCGATTGCGGCAACTTGCGAGCCGATCAGGAACCGGCTGGGGCGACTCCCCCCTCGGTCGATGTGAGGGGGCGCGGGTCATGACCCATGAGTGGTCCTTGTCTAGCAAGCTCGTTGCTAGCGGGTCAGGGCTTTAGGGCCCTGCCCCTTACATCTAGGTATGTACCCATGTTTCTTTTATCTCATAGTTGAGTTTTTTTAGTGCGACTGACCTGTACATTTTTCGATAGTGGCCAGATACTAATAGGACTGAGCATCGCCCCACCTCCCATGTGGGAGGAGTGGAGGCCCAGCCTGCAGCGGGTCACGACGGGAGGTGGGGAAAGCAGGCTAGCGGTGGTGTGACCTTCCCCCCTAGGGGTTGTACCATCCCTATTGGTAGCGGGCTTGGCGGTAGCGGCAGCGCTGGTTATGGTGATGATCCCGGTGGCGATGGTGGAAGCTAGGTCGAAGGTGACCCTCGCAAACCCTCCTGCACTGGCTATGATGGAAGAGAGGGGGAAGACCAGGCTCCCTGCCTTGCCTGGCAGAGGGATGCACAACTCGCCCTCCTTGTTAGAGCTGGAGGCATTAGGAGGTGACACGACTAGGCGGGAGGCAGAGCATCTACCGACGAGCCATGGTGTCGAGGAGGTGGAGTTCCACTACACTGGTGAGGCAGGCACCTAGGTGGAGCCACTAGTCGTCCCACCATCATGGGAGTTGGTGATGGTCCAGTCGTCGGCTGGGCCTTCCAGTGGGTTGGGGGTGACCCACGACCTGGTGTGGCCCTGCCTCGATGACCCAAGGAAGGCTCATTTCATCCT
Source organism: Miscanthus floridulus (assembly GCF_019320115.1). Classification (NCBI taxonomy): domain Eukaryota; kingdom Viridiplantae; phylum Streptophyta; class Magnoliopsida; order Poales; family Poaceae; genus Miscanthus; species Miscanthus floridulus. The sequence continues at coordinate 42,466,174 of NC_089594.1, forward strand.
TCAAGATGAGGAGGAGGTGTAGCTCTAGGACTTACTTGGGGGAGAGAACTCACGATGGAGTCTGATCTCGCCTAAACCAAAGCGAGGCTTAAGGAGGCCTTGGAGTGGGTTGAGTTCATCCATCAAGCGGTTACAGTCGATCTTCCCTGCATCACAGAGGTAAGTTTTCTACATTTTTAGCATTCGTCCTTGACTCCTTGGTCTCTCGCTGGTTGTTTTAGCATGTTTGCTTATTGCTTTATAGGGTTTCGAGGAGATGTCAAGCCGCAAGTCTTGTCTCCTCTGGGAGGAGCATGCTCAGATGGAGCGGGAGGCCATGATGTCATGGTGGGTCAATGAGCTCGAGCGCCAGCTAGAGTCCGCCAACCGCGAGTCCCAAGACCGGGCGGCCGAGACAATGGGAGCGCAAGTGGTGGAACTGCTCGCAGTGGAACGAGCGACTACCGTCTAGCGGGGACTCGACGCGGTGAAGGTCCAATTGGTTGAGACTGAGGTGGTGGAGGTCTAGCTAGCGGAGACCGAGGCGGCGCTCTAGGAGTCTTTGGAGGCTCTGGAGACAGAGCGGAAGGCCCGGTCGGAGGTTGACCAGGAAGTGCCCGCGCTCTGGGGGTGGGCGCTTGGGCTGGAGGAGTCAAATGCCCGACTACTCGAGAAGGTCACCCAACAAGAGGAAGGGCTCTCCATCATCAAAGGCACCCGCCTCGGTATGTATCCGTTTCATCTTTGGTTGATGCCTTAGTTTTTCCTTTCCCTTGCTTCTGGCTTGTCGTCCTTCTTCTAGAACTGGGCGGAAGGGTTGCATCACTGGAGCGGGAGCTGTAGACAGCCAAGGCAGTGATCGGTCGGAGTGCGGAGGCACTGGCCAAGTCCCTTGAAGAGCGACATGCTCTCGAGGGGGAGCTCGACCAAATCCACAATAGCGCCTAGGTCGTTGTCTCGGAGGTGTTTGGGTCAGCGCCGAGCACCAGCACCCCGCCATCTAGTTGGTTCAGACGCTCATCTCTAATGGGATGTTCTATGGGACATCAAGGGTGCTAACCTCAGTGGTGACCTACCACCCAAACCTAGACTTCGCCACCATCTGCAGTGGGTACGCCGACGGCTGGAGCGTGGACGCCATCCATGCACTTGGGGAAAGCTTGTTGCCACATGCACAATTGGTGGCCAAGCAAGTCTCCGCGCAGTGGGTGATGGATGCTCGCCGTGCGAGCATGGCTGAAGGCGTGCGTCAAGAAGACATCACCAAGCCTGTGGATGGAGTGGAGGCTGGCTCAGAAGCTAGCATTGTCCTGCCTCTGACCGAACCGAACGTCACCCCATCGGAGAGTGAGCAGCCCTTATCTTCGTCGGTCGTGCCGTCAGTCGATGCCGCCGGGCAGCCACAGTAGAAATTAGAGTAGAAGTAGTTAGCAAATGTAAAAGTTTAAGTTCATGGGGAGCCCCTATGTGAACAATTTGTTCTATATTGATGAATACATCAATTTTGTTTTGTGATGAATCACTTCATAAGGGGAAGCTTGTCCCATATGTTCTTTGTTTTTACCCTAGCCTAACTTTGTTTTTTATCCTTTCTTTTTCGCACCTACCCGTTTGACCTGTAGGCTACAACCTTAAGAACCCGGGCATGGCCCGCGAGGCTCAGCTACTCGTAACCGTATGTTGTGGTGGGGTGTGATCGGTTGGGAAATTAAAACAAAGTTATGTAGGGTAATTAAAGGAACGGACTACCCTTTTGTTCGGGTAAAAAGTATTTGCTATATGATAGTAAAAAAGAGAGGTGGAATCCCACCCTCGTGGAGCCCCCGAGAGACCTAGGTCGAAAGTGTTCGGGCTAGGGTGCTTTGTAGGAGCAAGCGTTGAATAAAACAAAGCGGTACGACCAATTTTTAGGGGAAGAAATGACGTAACTGTTCGATGTTCCAAGTGTTGGTGAGAACGTTGCCGTTGTCGTCCTTCAGTCAGTAGGTGCCCGGTCGGATCACCTTAGTCACCGTATAGGGTCCTTCCCATGGCAGAGAGAGTTTGTGTTTCTCCTTGGTTGATTGGGTTCTCTGAAGCATGAGGTTTCTGACCTCGAGGATCCTCCCTCGTGGTACCTTCAGAGAGTTTGCTGGTAGCGAATGGAGCGGATCATGGCTGTCTCGTGAGCCTCCTCAAACATGTCGACTGTGTCTTGTTGAGCCTCCATAGCTCGGTCGTGGTCGAACGCCTTCACTCTTGGGGCGCCGTGGTCAAGGTCGGAGGGCAGCACCGCTTCAGCTCCATAGGCCAGGAAAAAGGGGGTGAACCCTGTGGATCGGTTTGGGGTCGTTCTTAGGCTCTAGAGGATTGCTGGGACGTCTATGACCCTTCACCCAGTGTACTTGTTGAGTCGGTCAAAGATGCAGGGTTTGAGTCTATGATAGAACCGCCCAATTTATACAAGATCAAGTACGGTTGTCCCCGGTAACACATTGACATGCGCATACTTTCACTTATATAAACCCGATAGTCCGCCGAGTGTCACGAAGGACCTCGGTAAATCAACATCATAACCAAGATCGCGTGATTAGGCAAATACATATCACATACGCAGAGTTGTAGCGGAAATAATATTACAAATGCATTCACAAATAATTGTACAAGTTTGGGATTCAAAACCGATTAGTGAAAACAACATAGCTTTCAAATGATTATATTAATATAAGATGTAAATACATTGCTAGCATAAGTGACATCCTCTGATAAAAGCATATAGATAAAAAATAAATATAGAGTCATCGAGTCCACCGGTTGAGGAATTATTCCCACCCAGCTGAGGAATTATTCCTAACACACACCAGACATACCTGCGGCAAGATAGTCTTAGGTCACCTTTGGTACAACTCAAGTACAATCACGGGTAGGACCAGTGCCGCACCCTCAAAGATACAACCAATCTGCCAAGGGGGCTCGGGACTCTAACCCGCCCTTGGGCTTACGCCATTAGCTCTCCGCACATCCTTACTGTCTCCAGGGAGCGCACTTTAACTACTCATGTCCTCAGCCTAAGTTGAGCTACTCGGCTTTGTGGTCAGAACGACTTATCCGACCAACTATGTGAGAGGCATGCGGTCAACATGACAAGATGACCTCCAACAGCCGGTCCTTAAACGACATAGATGGAATCACTATGATACCACAACATAAGACTCCGCCTGATCTCTAATTAATCAACACACTAGGTTATGTTCCATGATAGCACAATATAGCCAACTGTGATCAAGTTATCACCTATAGCTCGCAGGTGATAGGAAATCACCCGACTTCTACCGCTCTAAGCATATCTAAGCATAATAAGCGTTCCTGGACTTAAATAGGATTCATGGTAGATATTTCTAGTCAAGGAAAGGTAATATGCAGCAAGTGTTTCCAAACAACTCCTGTCACGTAATGCATCAATACGAGTAACTTAGGTGACATTAATAAAATAGGGAGACTTATAATTCTCTGGGGCTTGCCTGGAATCTAACACTAGGTTAGTGTTTGTTAGACGACACTCGCTTGGCGATCATCTCCCATTTAGGCATGTACTCCAGGGGTCCTTCTATCTTCGGGATAGGTAGACCATACACCGTCTTCGGGTTCGGCTCCAACATCACGTCCTTCACGTGGTTCATCTAGCATAGCTAGATGAGATGCAAGTGCATGAATATGAAGAATGGTAATATGAGATGCATCACATAATAGCATTCAAGGCAAACATAAGACCATGCAAGACATAGGCACCTAGAGTTATTTAACGAAACATCACTCAACTTATTATAGAGGGATAGCAAGCATATTACGCATGGCACACAAACGAACTTAAGTTCAGATATTGCACACATGCATCGATCAAGAACTAACCAACATGTTTAGCCAAAACAAGAGCAAGCTAAAGCAACCACCTATCACATGTATAGAAATCTGGACAGCAGCCCAACAGTCACTTATTTTAACCATAACTAGAGATCCAAACCTCCAAAGAAGGTGATCCTAGACTTTCTAGAAAGCTAATGAACTTGCCTACAACATTGTTATTATCACCAAAAGCTTATTCCAAATCTAACCAGGTCAACCATGCTAATGTTTCAGATCTGCACAGAACTATGACAGAAAAGAAGTAGTAATTTCAAAAATGCATAACTGGAGTTACAGACATCAAACAAGAATGAACCTTAACCTTCTAGAAATCTTATTAAATTATCTAAAACATGTTTATTATCATCACAAGGTGATTCCACAATTGACAAGGTCAATCAAGCACAATTGACCACCTCTGCCAGACTTGGATAGATTCAGCCATGCAACTTCATAAGCTTATAACTGGAGATTTAGACCACCAAAAGCGGTGATATAGGATAATTTGGAAATCTTAAGGAAAGCACTATAACTCTTATATTCTCACTAAGACATGATTTCATACTTAATTAGGTCAAACAATGCAATTCTTCAAATCTACACAGAGCATAGACCAAACATGACAGATCATTTGTCAAATTCATAACTCCTAATTTATCAGGTCTATGGTCATGAAATTTGAACACAAGCAAGATTATGAAATTATCTACAACTATTGTATTCACCAAAACCACAGCCAATATCATTTACAACATGAAAATAATTGCACGAGCAAAACTGCACATGCACCCCAAATAGCAGTGGTATAGAAAATTGATAGGAACTTCAGAGAAGCATAACTGGAGTTCTAGACCTCCAAAAATCATGAACCATAACTTTTTGAAGAGCTTATGAAGTTACCTACAACTTTATTATTCTCATCGTATGATGATTCTACAGTTAACAATGTCAATTAATCCAATAAATGCATCTCTGTCCAAAACATGGATAGAATATGACATGCCACTCTAAACAACTATAACTAGAGTTCTACATGTCCAATAAATGTGGTTCTAGACTTTTTAGAAATATTAGCAAATAACCACAATACCAACAAGGTAAAGCTAATTCTACTACTAAAAAGGCCCCACAATACCAACAAGGTAACCCTGTCTGGGTTGGGGCAAAAATAACCATAGAAATTTAAGCAACAATAACTAAAAATATACTTAACCAAAAATTATGCTATTTAGATTTTTGAAAATCTTAAGAAAAGTACTACAACTCATATATTGACATCAAGGCATGATTCATAACTTAACTTAGCTAATTAATACAAACATGCAGGCCTATTCAGAATAGGAGCAAAGCAACATAGGTCATTTGTTATTTTTATATCTCTTAAACTATCAAGTATAAACTCCAGAAATTTTTACCACAGCATACACATATCATAAGTAGACTACCATAAAAATTTCACATTTATCTGAGCACCAAAACTACAGTTATGAAAAAGAAAAGACATAACTAGTATTAAAAACCTAACTCCTTAAACCTATTTTTATAGAAAAATATTTAAACTAAAACATGTCATATTATAGATCTACTGCATATATAATTTGACAAGGATTCCAAAAAGTCCTCATTTACTAATTTACGATTTTTCTACTAATTACTATGAATTTGCAAAGTTGATCATCCAAATGTGCAAAAACCAAAGAAAAGGGATGTAGATCTTGCATCGGGGACCCTGCAGTTTTCACAAATTAAACTAGAACAAAAAGATCCTTTTCGGAACTATTCAACTGAGTCGTGGCTTCACACTTAGACCCTCCCACTTCTTCTAATTCCTGCCCGTGGTCCTTCGCTCTTTCTTTATTACAGCAAGGGAGCAGCGCATTGCTTGGGGCCGGCCGGGCTTGGCCACGAGAGCCGGCAGCGGCAAGGAGGGGCCGACGACGAGCTATAGGGACACAGCAAGCCATGGACCATGCCTGGCCATAGCTTGATCGATGGTAGCGGCAGGAGGAGGGCATGGCTGCTTGAGCGTTCTACCGAGAGCTGGCCATGGCGGTGTCACGAGGCTGGGCGGCAGACAGCGGCCGGCTGCGGCCCTGCTGTGGCCAGCAGCAGCGGGCAGAGCAGCTAGAGGAAGGAGGAGGAGAGGAGCAGCATGACAGTGATGGATGGAGCTCCAGCTTGCCTCTGCCATGGCGAGCGAGACATAGAGGAGAGAAAGAGAGGGACGAGTGAGTGAGAGAGGGAGCAGAGGGCGCCGTTTTCCTTTACATGAGCACTGCAAGGTGGCGAGCTGGTGGCCATGCAAGCAGCGAGGGCACCACATGACCTGCATCGCCTACGAGCATGGTCGGCCATGTTTCAAATACTGAAGAAACCAATACTACCGCAAAAATACGACTGAAACACAAACTTCGGCTCCCTCAAACTCTCAAACCAACGCGAATTAGCAAGAGATCCATTAATCAAAGTGGTAGATCTACAGGTAAGCTCCAACATTGCCAATATCAACATCGTCTAAAACTCCATTATTTTCAAACTATGAGGCACAAAAGTACACTACACGAACACTGTAAACCATTGTAACACTTGGACAAAATTTTCAAGTTTCAAACAGCACTGTGATGATTTTTGTGATCCAACTTCAAGCATATTAGGAGCTAAATTAGCCTATGACCCAAAAATAAAAGTTGTTACACTACTTGAGTTCTACAACTTTGTTTTTGGGTGCACAACCATGCAAAGTTTCTAAAGTGATATTCAACTCCAGTCAAACATACAACATGAAATTGGTACTTAACACTATAGGTATGACTTAGAGACCAAACTAGCTTTAGTCATGAATACCAAAGTAGTTCCTAGTGACATTATAAACATGTTAGAAGCATTCCTAAGGTTCCACAATCATTTCATACATTGATCACATGTAAATCCTAGGTCAAACTCAGCATATCATCACTTAGGAGCTTAATTAGGCAAAGTGATCCACATGAACATTGTTCCAATAGGCATCCTAAGTGTAGCTAAGGTGTTTTAGTGACCAACATCAATCACTTGCACTCAATCACACATGATCATAAGCATACACATAGGGAAAACATAAAATAACAAGTCATGTTTCACATGTTTCAATTGCATGTTTCATATGTGAAAGCTCATATAAGGATGCTTGATGCTTATGCTCATGCAATGCAAGTGCAATTAAGCAAGCCTAACACCTAGGGTGTTATAGCGCTCCCCCCTTACGAGAATCTCACCCCGAGATTCAGTATGAAAGACTTTAAGGGAAGAGAAGCATGGCATCCATTTCCTAATATCAGTGATAGCATTAGGCTACTTAACTTCAAAGTATCAGAGAGGCTAACTAGGTCAAGACACTTTCTGATACTTGTTCTTCATAGTAAGTTTTGTCTGAAGCATTCCTTCGTTGGCTTTCATGAAGTATTGTTACTTTGGGAGGAATCCAAGATAGCACAACACTTCATTCTCGGGATTCGGAGAGTACTACGGAGCATAAACTAATTACCCATAATCTCTATTTCCCTAGTGAATATAGCATGGACCATGTGAACTGTGCACTAGACTACAAGCTTCTGAAAGCTACTCATTACAATGGTTCCATGTTCATTCACAAAATTCGAAAAGTAGTTCTCTACCAAAATAGCTTGCATACAACCTTTCATAAGGGATGAGATCATAGACGGGGTATGCATCCTTTGTGGCTGTGAGAAACCGGGTAACCAACAGACAATATCTATGCCGATGGTAACTGTTTAATCACTCAGATGCCAACCAATGGAAAACTACCTAATGTTCCATATGTGCAGTTCTTCTTCTCCAATGATAACACTTTATTATCTGAGTCCATTGAGTGAGCGGTGAATCTAATAGCTGACTCTGTTGACTCAGTGTTTTCGACGATCATTATTTGAGGGAATCCTTGTATCCAAGCGGCAATAGTTATCTAGGTTGGATATGATGCAACCTCTTGGGGAAAAACACATGGAAGGTACCAAATAACAAGTCTGCCTTGGAAATCCTTGCTGAAGAAGGATGATAGCGGGGCCTGGAAGTCAACAAAAGTTGCAAGTACACCAACTAGAAAAACAGTATACTACTTAGTAGGCTGAGCACAATTTGCCTTCATGGTGTAGTGACGCCATAAGTTGAGTTGACTTGCACTGTTGCAAAATTAGCTTTGTTGGACTACATTTGACATTGAAGCTTTCTTTTGAATGTCAACCAACAACTCATAATCATACTCTAAAATTTGTTGTTTGACACTTTTCAAATTATTTTCAACTCATAATGGCATAAATTGACTTGTAGAACACCTTGACTGCTCAGCATTGTTAATATGAGAGGGCAAAAGCGAGGCACAAAGGGGTGCAAGAAGTCTTCTCTAGGGCATCTAAAGTATTAACAGTCATCACATTGCCAACATGACCTAAGCTACAAACACAATCTTCTAATATGAGGGATGATAGTAGTCAGTAGAGAAATCACAGATTCTATACCTCTCGATAATCAGTTCATATCCTGCTAACTATTGCTCCATTGTGCACAAATTTTGGTAGGCATTTAGATCCAAGAGTCGTTTAACTACTGACCAAAATTTAGCTCAAACGAACATTGTTTGACTATCCAAACAAATCATCTACCAAAACTGCTTTGCTTTGAAATTTTGTGACCGAACTGTCAAAACATCTCTCAAATCTGATGCTTTACTCAACCAATCCTCAAACCAACTTAAGACATCAAAGTACCTTAAGCGAGGGATGACATAACCAAGTTTTGTGTGAATTCAACCATGTTTGAGCCACTAATCATTGGCTTAAAGATAACCAGTTTAGTGCCATAAAATCTTGACAGATTTCCCGTTCTTCTTTTTCTAGGATTTACACATTGGGAAGTGTGTTCTGCACTCTCTAATTCTCTTTATGACAGCGGTAGCTTTCTTGCTGAGGATGGAGGGTAGGGTTTTCCTTATATGCTTCCCAAGGAACAATTTCAATCATTGATGTAGGCACCAGCTCGACGATACACAAGCATTGAACTGGTGGAATCTTCTTGCAGGGCACAATGCATACTTCACGTGGAGTGATAGCCCTACAAAGATAAGGGAACATCTCTGATTATCCTTCTGTGCTTCATCCAATAGATTTCGAAACAATCCTTTGATAGTACCATATACATAATGATGTTGACCGAGACTAGAGACATGCTTTCTCTAGCTCTTTACTAAGCCGATACAGTATCTTGCACTACCCATGTGATTGTCCAAGATGGAATTGACTTGACGACGTAGGGCTTGGAGAAGAAAGCAGTACTAGCGTTGTTGACCGGCTTTGCTATTTCTTCGCTTAGCATTGTCCAGTGAGACATAGCCTTCGGACCTACCCAGGAGTTATTACCTAGCTAGAGACTAACTTTCCTATTAGTAACTAAGTAATTGTTTCTCAACATATAAAAGCTTCAAAACTTCTTTTTGATGGCAACAATTGTAGTTGATGTGTAAACAAACAGTTACCATGGAAGTCAGCAAAAAAGGGGTCACACCGAAGAAGGTCGGTTTATCATCTTGCACATAAAGGTCAAGATTTGGACCGAAAGCTCATAAGCACTAGGTGACCTATTATAGGACATAATATCCTAGTCTATTTATCATCCTACTGATAACTTGTCCAACTTTAAGTGTGTGTACCCTTTTGATCCAATAGGGATGACATAAGGTGCTCACTAGATGTTCGACGTCATTATAGGGACAATCAAGTAGGGTCACTTGTCTACCACCTCTTGCAGTATGTTTATGTTTCTGTCAGTGACCTGTTCTTCAAAGGTTATCCTTTGGATGACTTCAAAAGGGAGTCCTATTGCATCTGGTTTGACATACAGATATTCTACCACAATAAGGAGAGATAACCAAGGAAGAGCTCACGTGAAAATAACACATCGGTGTAGTTTTGCAATGGGTCATAACTAGAAACCTCGATACCAGCGTGCACCTAGTAGCACAACCATGTGTTGGTCGGCCACAAGGAGGCCCTAGGTTCCATCGTGGCATCATAGTTGCTACTCATAACACCATTACTGAACATACAACCCACAAGAATTTTCACGTGGTACAAATTTGGTTGTATAGGAGCAAGCACCATACGAAGGAGGGGTAGCAGGCAAAGGTAGTCATAAGGTTAGGAGTCAACAAGAAGGCGATCTGAAGATCATAACATAATGCAAGAGAAAATAGCCTAATTATCGAAGACAACTGAGCAGGGAACTCTTGCTTAATTTCCATATACGCCTTGTGTTCACCAAAGTGATTATCAGATAAAGATTAACATGAGATTTAGTCTTGTCGAGCAACAACTTGAGATCAAGACTGATAAACATGTAGAGACTTGGAAGAGTTGGAGACAAAACAAACGAGATTCAAGGGACAGAGCCAAGGCACTGATTAGGGATCTAGTTAATAAAACAACGACATGATCTACGAGAAAAAGGTTCCAAAGCCAGGGTAGATAGCGATTCGCGTTGCACTAGATCATCTGTAGAAGAAGGAGCAATGAGGTCTAACAAGGATTTTTGAGCAGGGTCCTCCCACACAGGAGTGGGACAACCACGACATAAGCAAGCATTCAAGGGAACTAAGCTTGGGCTTAAGGTCAAGCGAAGGCATGGATAAAGGTCTTCATAGCGCAACGTTCAAGGGCTAGCAACCATGTGCATAGGCTTAGGCTCCTAAGGAAGAACTTAATTGGAGACGACAACCATGAGATTAACAAAACTTGGACGTTGTTCGAGGATAGCGCTCTTCAACACTCGTATGCTTACCGAGGGCAAAAGGGGTGATAGTTATGGCACTACCTAGATAACGAGCATCCATACCTACATCATGGTCTTAAGCGAGCATTTCAAAACACTCAATCTAATTAGCTTAAGTGACTATTACTAAGCACAAAGTTCGTACATAACAAGCAGTCACCTATAGCAACACCACTACACATATCAAGCAAAACATGGTGATAAGGTACTGTTATCTTTTACTTCCCTTTTTACTGAGTAGATGGATATCTCTACAAAACAAGTTTTACTTACATTTAGCAATTTAGTTTTCAAAGGGGTGAACTTTTTGCTAACAATTAACTTGTCATCTATTTCCTTTGGAAGCAAACATACAAGGCGAAGCTAATCACACACTATCTTTAAGCACAGCTAATCATGCGGCATAGAACAAGGCATTTTGTCTAGCTTCACACAGGGAAGATAGTAACATCACATTGATCACAAGTTACTTAGTATTAGAATAAAGTGAGGGAAGCATATTTATGCACAAGCACAATAATGATGCATGACCGTCCTATTTGTCCTCACAAAATTGCCAACCTAAGGTGGCAATCACATTCTATGTTGGTGGCATAACACGTACTCTCTCGTCATATAGCTAATCGTCAACTACATTCAATTTATGCATTCGTGGTTAGCGTACCTGCAGAAGGATTCATTTCAGCACAATCCCACAATTATATATGCAAAAATGAAAATCTAGGTACTAGGTTGCGAGCTATATATATGTATATATATATGTATATATATGTATATGTATATATATATATACTTCCATATCAAAGCTACCCGATCATTAAATTTACTGCTCACAATTAAATACACACCATCCACATATGCAAGCATGTGTATACAGTCGTATCAAAGCTAGCTCTCCACAACCACACGCTCACACTTGTGGTCATGTCACTCATCAACTTACCTTCTTACGTAGCGTTGAGGTATAGTGATCCATACATTACCATTCAAGCGAATGGTATCCATACAATAGCACGTTGTATGGATGACGAAATAAAAATTATAAAAAGTAAACCCCCCATAGGTAGTGTTAGTTTACTTATTGCCACCTAGTAGTCCTTAATTGAGCATAAAGGAAGATGTCGCTAGCATAGTGTTGCAAATTAGTTTTGACAAATTTGCCTGTAACTAAAGTTTTAGCTAAAATAGGCTTTTTAAAATCAAAACTTTGTTTTTAAAGCTATGTACATGACAGTATTATGCTTAATCTTGCTCTGATGCTAGCTGTGATAGAACCACCCAATTTATACAAGATCAAGTAGAGTTGTCCCCGCTAACATGTTGACACGCGCATACTTTCACTTATATAAACCCGGTAGTCCGTCGAGTGTCATGAAGGACCTCGGTAAATCAACATCACAACCAAGATCACGTGATTAAGAAAATACACATCACATACACAGAGTTGCAGCGGAAATAATATTACAAATGCGTCCACAAATAATAATACAAATTTGTGTTTCAAAACCAATTAGTTAAAACAACATAGCTTTCAAATGATTACATTAATATAAGTTCCAAATACATTGCTAGCATAAGTGACATCCTCTGATAAAAGCATATAGATAAAAAATAAATATAGAGTCACCGAGTCCACCGGTTGTTAGCCACCCACTTTAGCAATCCGAGAACTTCACCTACAACATGGTGGGATAAACCCTGAGTACTCGAATGTACTCAGCTAGACTTACCCATCCAACTAAAATACTAAGACACCAAGGAGTGTGCAAGGCTTTATAAGTAGAGCCGGTAGACATTATTTGCATAAAAAGCATAAGTTATCCAATATCTCTTTAATTGTGAATCACCAGTTATTAATCCTATCTCATACTACATTAGCACTATCCTATGCCAAATATATTGGTACCATTAAGTCATCACAATAATAACCATATCTAGTTGAGTTCTTTCATAATCCCATAACCAACATTTCCATCATTTACTACGATGAAGGAACTCAAGTCAAGTTCTCACTATCCGAGAGAGACGGTGATTCGAATCGATTCCTACCCAGCTGGGGAATTATTCCTAACACACACCCAGACATACCTACGCTAAGGTAGTCTTAGGTCACCTTTGTTACAACTTAAGTACAATCGTGGGTAGGACCAGTGCCGTACCCTCAAAGATACAACCAATCTACCATAGAGGCTCAGGACTCTAACCCGCCCTTGGGCTTACGCCATTGACTCTCCACACATCCTTACTGCCTCTAGGGTGCACACTTTAACTGCTCGTGTCCTCGGCCTGAGTTGAGCTACTCGGCTTCATGGTCGGAATGACTTATTCGGCCAACTATGTGAGAGGCATGCGGTCAACATGACAAGATGACCTCCAATGGCTAGTCCTTAAATGACACAGACGGAATCACTACGATACCACAACATAAGACTCCGCCCGATCTCCAATTAATCAACACACCAGGTTATGTTCCACGATAGCACAATATAGCCAACCGTGATCAAGTTATCACCTATAGCTCGTAGGTGATATGAAATCACCTGACTTCTACCGGTCTAAGCATAGCTAAGCATAATAAGCGTTACTGGACTAAAATAGGATTCATGGTAGATATTTCTAGTCAAGGAAAGGTAATATGCAGCAAGTGTTTCCAAACAACTCATCACGTAATACATCAATATGAGTAACTTAGATAACATTAATAAAATAGAGAGACTTATAATGCTCCAAGGCTTGCTTGGAATCCAACACTAGGTTAGTGTTTGTTAGATGACACTCACTTGGTGATCATCTCCCATTCAGGCATGTACTCTAGGGGTCCTTCCATCTTTGGGATAGGTCCACCATACACCGTATTCGGGTTCGGCTCCAACATCATGTCCTTCACGTGGTTCATCTAGCGTACCTAGATGAGATGCAAGATGTAAGTGCATGAATATGAAGAATGGTAATATGAGATGCATCACATAATAGCATTCAAGACAAACATAAGACCATACAAGACAAACATAAGACCATACAAGACAAACATAAGACCATACAAGACATATGCACCTAGAGTTATTTAACAAACATCACTCAACCTATTATAGAGGGATAGCAAGCATATTAGGCATGGTACACAAAGTGAACTTAAGTTCAGGTATTACACATATGCATCGATCAAGAACTAACCAACATGTTGTAGCACCCAGTTTTAAGAATAAAACCAGATACACACCATATGTGAGCCTAGGAAGTCAAATCTCACATATAGCTACAAATAAAGGTAATATCAAAAGACAATACTTAAATACATAGCATATTGGTATAGAGATTATAACCTCAGAGTATAGATGGTGGAAAGACAACTCTGATCTTTAGGCGAAGACTTCAAATCCACAGGGACAACTGACTGGTTGATCATAAGTCTAATTCCTCCAAACTCTAGCAATCTGGTACCCATCCGGGATTTTTATCCAAATAATTGAAAAATAAAGCAAGCATAAGTACATGTCGTACTCAACAAATATAACATGGGGTTCATGAGGCTCAAAAGGCTGACACTGGTTTAACTGCAATTAGCTTTTAATAAGTCATGATTTTAGCAATTGAGTAGCAACAAGTTCACCTCAAGCCCATAAACACATGATCAGGTAAACATAGATAATGAATAGCATAAACAATTAACCATTAGTGAGCATCTTCATCATCCATATCATTATTGTCCATCATCTATTCCGTAAATGTTCCAAGGCCGCTCGTGACCGTGAGCACGGCTGATATACCAGTTTTACACTTTGTAGAGGTTGTACACTTTCACTGTGAGTCGTGATTTACCCTTTCACCTGAGGTGATCAGCCTCTTGACCCACTACCAAGGAAGGTCAGCAGGGTTCACTATGAAGCCTTTCAAAGGTTCGTCTAACAAGTTAGGGCCATTAGATTCACTCGGCAAACAGTTATAGGAACCCCCCCTATCAAATGGCACAATTCCCTCACGGCTATACACATAAGAGTAGAGGCTGTCATATACCTGATTCGTAAGCCATTCTTATGCCAATAAAGGTAACCACTAATAAGCTAGAAAAGGTCCTCATACTGAGCTAAAGCTAGAGCCATGTAGCCCTCACAGCTGTACTGTAAGTCCCGGATGATCACTTATAGATAAGTCCTTAGGGAGAGGAATCTAGAGCACCATAAAAACAGCCCAATGCTCTAGCCCCCTTGTTCGATATTGCTAAAAATCATCTTTTAATGTTTATTGCATATTCCATTAGTCAAGTTACAAGATCATGGTCTTTAATTGAGCACTAGCATCATACTACCTAATGCAATACCCCATAGGTAACAAGGCACAAGTACAAAAGACTAGGAAATCCTTAGTGGTAGTCAAGGTAGACACATGCAGTATGAATTAAATGATTAACAGTGAATAGGCAACAAGGATGGTCCCATGCTATACTTACCTTAAAACACCGATCCTTCGGTAAGCTTTAATCTTCAACGTACTCCTTCTTCTTGGTCACCACGTATATCTCACTGACTGGACGTAATCCTAAAACACCACACAGGCATCCATGCAATCATACATAAAGCAAATAATAGATCTAAATTAGAACAATACACCAAACATCAAATTAAGATGAAAAGTTTGTAAAATGAATCTACATCTTACTATGAACACACAGACGCGAAAAGCACGCTAATCGGAGCTACGGTTAAAAAGATACAACTATCGATAGATTTACTCATAAAACTACTAGCTTCATGTGTCTTAATGGTATAAAAACATATATAAGATATTTTATAGAGATTATAATTTAAGTCAAATTTAGATTTGATTTATAAAACTAAAGTGAAACAAATCATATTCTATTTATAAAATCTAGTTGCATAATTGTTATTTAAAATATAATTCAAACCATGAAACTCCAGTATTAGTGACATGATAAACACTATTACTAACGCGTAGATCTTGACGCTATGAATCTAACACAACTTGAATGGACTAAATCGGATCTAAGACGCAGAAGATATGATTTAAATAAGATTTCTTTTAGTCAAATATTAGATTAAATCTAATCACGAATTTTAAAAGTTGAAAACATACTGAACAGTAGTATAAACATGTAGATTATGAAATTACAAACCTAACGCAAGTTGAACGGATCAAATCGGAGTTAAAACAGAGAAGTTATGGCTAAAACAAAATCAGTGGCAATTCTATAAATAGTTGAAAACATATTTTGGATCTAAACCAACGAAACTACGCTTTTAAAAGAAGAAGACGAAGTCTGGGAAAACATTTTGGATGGCGGTCTTACCTAGGGGTACCTCGGCGGCGTAGGAGGAGCAAGACGACAACGGCAACGGCGACAACGACAGCGACAGCGACAGCAACGGCGAGAGAACGAGGAGAAAAATATAATTTACTACACGAGGGATTTCCCAAACTAGGGGCTCCCCATATGGTAGTTTTGGTCTGCTTTGCCCAAGGGGTTGGTTGATATATATAGGAAGAAAAACTCCCCACATCCACGTCAACTAGCGATATGGTACTAATTGATGTTACCCCCTCTACATTTACTAATGGGCCTAAATAAACATTAAAGCCCATTAGTAAATAAATGCATGGGCCTTTAGGATTTATTAGGATTATTTCACATGGGCTTTGAGCATTGGGATAAATGAGAGATTTATTATTTTCGGAATTAATTAATTTCGTGGATAAAATAATTCTAGAAAAGTCTAGAATTGATATTTAAGCCACGAAAAATACTCCGGGACCTCCGAAAATTTGGGGAAAATTTCCAAAGCCACTTTGAAACATGATGAACCCAAATAAAGTATTTGGAGCTCATAGAAATATTGTTGGGAACTTTGAACATAAAGATTAAAGTGAAGGAGGCAGGAATTACATTCTAGGAAGAAGCTGAAAAATTCCTAGAGATAGATATTCGTCTCCTAAACGTATAAAAAACACACATTTTGCACATAGAAACACGAGGTGCTATCGGCATGAATGCGACAAACATGTTTCTACCTTATGATAAATTTTAAATTAATGAAAATTTTTATTTTGCTATGTTTTCATGTGCACAAAAATTCACAAATAAATCATTTTAACTCTATTTTTAAAAGTGGCAAATTTTGGAGTGTTACAATTCTACCCCCCTTAACATGAATTTCGTCCCCGAGATTCGGACGACGTCAACTAGGAGATAGGGATACTCCGTCCTTGGATTCTTCTTTGCTTCATCGTGTAGTTCCATCGTCTTAATAAGGATCCCACTTTACTTTGCATACCTGTTGACCTTACTTGAAGTAATTTGCCTAACTAACTCCAAGATTATGATAGGTACCTTGAGGAATTCCTAGGTAACTCCAATTACTAAGCCATATTTCCTTTAATACTAATTCTCTTCCTTAAAATATCCACCTTCCAATGAAGCCAAACGAATCTCTTGGTCAAAAGGAAATTCTACTACCAATCTTCAAAACATTAGTGATTCTGATTAAATTGCTCGAACTTGGAATGCAATTCTTAGTCCTTGGTGTCACCTGAACCTTCTTAGCACAATTCTCCATTGCTAAGAGCATCGGCCATGACTTTGCTCCTCGAAGTGATAGCACCTTTCCAAGTCATAATCAATCCCATTCCAATGAAGATATCACAAGTTCAAGACCAACTTAGTGAAGATGTCCTGTAGATTCTTATGATCCTCCTATATATCACTTTTACTTCCAAGAAGATATTACTTCCATGCTCCATAATGGATAACTCCAGATAACATGTTAGGTAGTTTAGCTCACACTTCCTTAGTTGACTTAATGAACAAGCTACTACCTTTCTTCTCATATAAGTACACATCCCACACCTTGACAAGGTGCATCATTATAGCTATAAAACTCTTGTCTGGATCTGGCAAAGCTAATACATAGGTTTTACATCAACCTCTTCTTGGACTCCTTCCAACACTTAGCTGAGGTCTTTATCCAAACTAACTTGATAACTTCTCCAGTAGCTCTATCAAAATCTTGATGATCTTGGATAAACCTTCCTTGGACCTTTAACCAAAACCCATTGAAACTCTAAGTTTCTCTCATATCTTTGGGTACCACCACGCTTCTGCTGCGCAAACTAGAACGTAGGACACTTCATCTTGCAAATTCTTTCACTTGGCTACCCCCCTTAAGAAAAATAAACTAGGGGACACCAAGCACAGCTTGCATATTCTTTTAGATAAGCTAACTAGTATGAAGTCATTCTGACATCCCAATGATACTCTCGCATATGAGCAGGAACAAGAAATCTGGAATCCCTCACGAGCAGAAAAACAGCAGTGCAGTAAAACAATTGTAACTCTCATTCTTTTAATCCAATGAAGTTGTAGCTTATACCGTTGGAAAGATTATAAAATTCTCCACAACTTCCTTATAGAACACTTTTCTAAATTCTGCAGTTAACTTGGTCAAAAACAGTGCACAACAGAAACTGTTCCAGGTTCCAAACAGCACAGACACATCGCCTTGTGATTTTCATATCTCCATAACCAAAATAGCTATTAGGGTGATTCTTACGCTCAGAGAAAGATATTGAAGTCTACTATTGTCCACAATTTTCTCATGATTTTTGGTTCTCTAGGAATAGAGATATAAGCTGAAGAATGTAGACTGCTCCGAAAAGACAAGATAGAGAAAATAGAAGAAAACCAAAACCCGACTCTTTATTTCACTAATCCTTATGCCTTAGGCCTATAAACTAAATGATTTTGTGGGGACACCCAACAAGATCATTGCAATCATTACAAAAATCCAAAACAAGCATAAGCATAATGATAGTTCAACAAGCAATAATGGTGCATAACTCAATCATTGACTCAACTTGCGATACTATCGTCCTTGTTGAATTAGGGGTAACAATCCTAAGACATATCTTCAGATTACGCAAGAAGGTGATGAGAAATAGTTCTAAAAGCATATCAAATCAAGGAGTGAAGATGAGAACAAAGACTTTAAAATAAGCACCAAGGTAGAGATGAATAGCAAGGGTAGAGATATAGTAGAAAAGAAAATATCAAGGTTCATAGAGCAAGGGTTCTTGTAGCAACTTATAAACCTTAAAACGACCAGTTTCTACTAGGCTTGTGTCCTACAGTTAGCATTGCTCTGATACCACTTTGTAGCATCCAGTTTTAAGAATAAAACCAGATACACACCATATGTGAGCCCAGGAAGTCAAATCTCACATATAGCTATAAATAAAGGTAATATCAAAAGACAATACTTAAATACATAGCGTATTGGTATAGAGATTATAACCTCAGAGTATAGATGGTGGAAAGACAACTCTGATCTTCAGGCGAAGACTTCAAATCCACAGGGACAACTGACTGGTTGATCACAAGTCTAATTCCTCCAAACTCTAGCAATCTGGTACCCATCCGGGATTTTTATCCAAATAATTGAAAAATAAAGCAAGCATAAGTACATGTCGTACTCAACAAATATAACATGGGGTTCATGAGGCTCAAAAGGCTGACACTGGTTTAACTGCGATTAGCTTTTAATAAGTCATGATTTTAGCAATTGAGTAGCAACAAGTTCACCTCAAGCCCATAAACACATGATCAGGTAAACATAGATAATGAATAGCATAAACAATTAACCATTAGTGAGCATCTTCATCATCCATATCATTATTGTCCATCATCTATTCCGTAAATGTTCTAGGGCCGCTCGTGACCGTGAGCACGGCTGATATACCAGTTTTACACTCTGCAGAGGTTGTACACTTTCACTGTGAGTCATGATTTACCCTTTCACCCGAGGTGATCAGCCTCTTGACCCACTACCAAGGAAGGTCAGCAGGGTTCACTATGAAGCCTTTCAAAGGTTCGTCTAACAAGTTAGGGCCATTAGATTCACTCGGCAAACAGTTATAGGAACCCCCCTATCAAATGGCACAATTCCCTCACGGCTATACACATAAGAGTAGAGGTTGTCCAATACCCGATTCATCAAGCCATTCTTACGCCAATAAAGGTAACCACTAACAAGCTAGAAAAGGTCCTCATACTGAGCTAAAGCTAGAGCCATGCAGCCCTCATAGTTGTACTGTTAGTCCCAGATGATCACTTACAGATAAGTCCTTAGGGAGAGGAATCTAGAACACCATAAAAACAGCCCAATGCTCTAGCTCCCTTGTTCGATATTGCTAAAAAGCATCTTTTAATGTTTATTGCATATTCCATTAGTCAAGTTACAAGATCATGGTCTTTAATTGAGCACTAGCATCATACTACCCAATGCAATACCCCATAGGTAACAAGGCACAAGTACAAAAGACTAGGAAATCCTTAGTAGTAGTCAAGGTAGACACATGCAGTATGAATTAAATGATTAACAGTGAATAGGCAACAAGGATGGTCCCATGCTATACTTGCCTTAAAACACCGATCCTTCGGTAAGTTTTAATCTTCAACGTACTCCTTCTTCTTCTTGGTCACCACGTATATCTCACTGACTGGACGTAATCATAAAACACCACATAGGCATCCATGCAATCATACACGAAGCAAACAATAGATCTAAATTAGAACAATACACCAAACATCAAATTAAGATGAAAAGTTTGTAAAACGAATCTACGTCTTACTATGAACACACAGACGCGAAAAGCACGCTAATCGGAGCTACGGTTAAAAAGATACAACTATCGATAGATTTACTCATAAAACTATTAGCTTCATGTGTCTTAATGGTATAAAAACATATATAAGATATTTTATAGAGATTATAATTTAAGTCAAATTTAGATTTGATTTATAAAACTAAAGTGAAACAAATCATATTCTATTTATAAAATCCAGTTACATAATTGTTATTTAAGATATGATTCAAACCATGAAATTTCAGTATTAGTGACATGATAAACACTATTACTAACGCGTAGATCTTGACGCTATGAATCTAACGCAACTTGAATGGACTAAAACGGATCTAAGACGCAGAAGATATGATTTAAATAAGATTTTTTTTAGTCAAATATTAGATTAAATCTAATCATGAATTTTAAAAGTTGAAAACATACTGAACAGTAGTATAAACACGTAGATTATGAAATTACGAACCTAACGCAAGTTGAACGGATCAAATCGGAGTTAAAATAGAGAAGTTATTGCTAAAACAAAATCAGTGGCAATTCTGTAAATAGTTGAAAACATATTTTGGATCTAAACCAACGAAACTACGCTTTTAAAAGAAGAAGACGAAGTCTGGGAAAACATTTTGGATGGCGGTCTTACCTAGGGGTACCTCGGCGGCGTAGGAGGAGCAAGACGACAACGGCAACGACGACGGCGACGACGACGGCGACAGCAACGGCGAGAGAACGAGGAGAAAAATATAATTTACTACACGAGGGATTTTTCCCAAACTAGGGGCTCCCCATATGGTAGTTTTGGCGTGCCTTGCCCAAGGGGTTGGTTGATATATATAGGAAGAAAAACTCCCCACATCCACGTCAACTAGCGATATGGTACTAATTGATGTTACCCCCTCCACATTTACTAATGGGCCTAAATAAACATTAAAGCCCATTAGTAAATAAATTCCAGAAAGAAGCTGAAAAATTCCTAGAGATAGATATTCGTCTCCTAAACGTATAAAAAACACACATTTTGCACATAGAAACACGAGGTGCGACCGGCATGAATGCGACAAACATGTTTCTACCTTATGATAAATTTTAAATTAATGAAAATTTTTATTTTGCTATGTTTTCATGTGCACAAAAATTCACAAATAAATCATTTTAACTCTATTTTTAAAAGTGGCAAATTTTGGAGTGTTATAATTCTACCCCCCTTAACATGAATCTCGTCCCCGAGATTCAGACGACGTCAACTAGGACGACGCCAAAACAAGAGCAAGCTAAAGCAATCACCTAGCACATGTATAGAAATCTGGATAGCAGCACAACAGTCACTTATTTTAACCATAACTAGAGATCCAAACCTTCAAAGAAAGTGATCCAAGACTTTCTGGAAAGTTAATAAAATTACCTACAACATTGTTATTATCACCAAAAGCTTATTCCAAATCTAACCAGGTCAACCATACTAATGTTTTAGATCTGCATAGAACTAGGATAGAAAAGTAGTAGTAATTTCAAAAATGCATAACTGGAGTTACAGACATCAAACAAGAATGAACCTTAACTTTCTACTTATTAAATTATCTAAAACAAAGAAGTGAGGCTGTATGGAGGGGTGTAGCAGGAGAGATAGCCGGGAAAGGTGAAGGGGCACCCAAGGTTAAGGGCCTATTTGGGACTGCTCTGCTCCACCTTTTGTAGCTCTGCTCCTAAACTTTCCTGCCAAACAGGTCCAACTCCACAAACTCTGCTCCCAAAAAAAGATGGAGTTTTGGTCCAACTCCATGTTTTTCGCGGAGCTCCTCAGAGGGTACTCCACAAACCAGCGTTTCATATGTCCTCGTGGAGTTGGAGGTAATTACCCGCAATTGCCACTCGTTACACAAATACCATTTCGTTCTATTTCCTCCTGTCGCCCCCCACCCGACACCCTCATCCTCCTCTACTCCCGTTGCCTCTCTCCTCTGCTCCAGCCCATCCTCCCCAAACCACCGACGAGTGGCGCCCCATCCATGCTCGGCCCCACCGCCACCGATGAGAGTCGCCCCGGTCTCGCTCGGCCCCTCCATGTAACACCTCGGGTGTTTTAAAAACTAAAACCTGCCATGTCATCATATGCATTGCAAAGCATTTGATCTTAGTGAAAATTTTGATGTGCATTCACTAAAACAAGTTTACCTTTATGTTATATGTGTTGACTTGTATAGCTTGAATTGAGTTAAAAATCTTTGTAGTGAATTGAATTTCCGAAAACCCTATTTTTCAGTATTTAAACCCTACCCTGAAAACCCATTTCAAAATCTAAGCACATTTTAGGGTTGAGCCTAAAAGCAAAAGTGTAGAGCTTGTCGAGTTGTACGAAGTTGGTTTTTGGAGTTTTCAAAGTTGTTTTATAAAATTTGAAGTAATTTGAAAAGGCGTAATTCTTTAAATGTCCCCTTTTTTAATTCAAATTTGCATTTCAAAAAGTAGACCAAATTAGGGGATGGTTATAAAAGCAAAGTTGTAGAACTTTGAATTTTGAACAACTTTTATTTTTGGATATTTTTGAGTTGTTACATAAATTTGGGAGTAATTTGGTTTTTAAATCGAATGGCAATTTTCTAAATAAGATGAACAGTACCAGCGGGCCGCTGTCATCGTCGGCGATCTTCTTTCTGCTTCCAAGCGCGGTCGTGGCCGTCTTTGGCGTCGCGCTGGCATGGAGAAGGCTATGTCGTGGCTTCCTCTTGCTTCCTGGCCGTCCTTTATAGCCCAGGAGTCGTCGTCGTTCTTCTTTTCTCCTCCACTGTTTTCCAGTCGCCGACGCCATAGCTCCGTCGAGCTCTCGCCGTCGATCTAGCACCTGTACCGTCTCACCAAAGCGCTACATAGCTTTGCTAGTTCCTTGCACACCCAGCCAGCCAGCTCTGGTCACCTGACTTCGCCGAGAACCACCGCTCGTCGTGTTTCTTCTTCGCGGCCGACAGCATCACCGTCGGGTGCGCTTCACCGTGGCCATGGCTCTCCAGTGAGCCACTGCTCTTGCGAAGCCTTGTTTCAGTTTCGCCTTGATGCCGTACTGCTTTGTGCCTGGTTGATTGGTCCTTTTGTTCATCACAGTCACTGGAGCATCACCGTCATCGTCACTTGCTCCGCCGTGGGTGCTGTGCACGTCGAACCGCTTCACCGTTGCTCCTCCGGTCTTGCTCTCTGCTCAGTCGTGTTCGGGGTGAGCAGCTGAACCTTCCCATACTATTTGTTTAAGCTCTACCAGTCTCTTGTCGCTGGTGTAGCGCAGCAGCGCCACCATGTCCGCCATGGCTGTCGGCAAGCTCGTGCATCGCTGTAATTAGTCTCGATAGTACACTCAATCAATGCGGGGTGATGAGGGTAGTGTGTTGGTACTCTCGCTGTCGCCGTTGATCCCACCGGTGGCGAGAAATCACCGGTCAGTGCGTCATCGCCGTAGTCAGCGTGGGGGGGGGGGGGTCGGGGATGACAAGTGGGGTCGGGCTGTCAGTGAGCGGGTGATTTGAAAATGAATTTTCCTTTTTCAGAAATGATTGAATAGTGCTATAAATTGTTATTTTTGTGTAGATTTATTTAGAGCTCCAAAAATTATGAAAATTTTTGTGTGACCTCTCTATGATGTGTAGTATTTAAGAAAAATATGAAATGTTGTTTTTCAGTAATTTTTGGATGTGATAAAAATGGCTCAATTAATTAATAAATGAGTTTTTATGATTTTTCTAGGCTTAAATAATTATCCAAAAATTATGAAAATTGTTTTGCCACTTAGTTATCATGTGATGAACCTTTACAAAAATTTTGAGCTCAATTGGAACAAGTTGATTTATTTCATAATTTTTAATTAAAGCATTAATTCATAAAAGTAAATAGTAACCTTTAATGATTTAGGTTTTGTTTGAAATTTTGGATTGAGTGTTGACCTTGGGTCATTAGTTGGTAATGATCCTTGGCAATTGAAATAAGTGTTATGAAAAAGGTTTAGTTAGTCTTGACTTGTAACTGTACCGCGAAGGAAAGTTGTATTCGAGCTTTTAACTTTCGCATCCCTCGTCAAGCATCATGTTTTGTATCCCGCATCATGTTAAACATGGCATTTTTACTATGTATAGTGAACGAAGGTGAGCACGTGGTAGTTAATCAGTGGGATGACTCTGGAACCTGGCTTTTTCGCCAATCAAGGCAAGCCCTGGATGCATTTAAACCTACCTTGTGTTTTATAAATTTATATCGCTTTTGCTTTTATATACTGCATTAAGTGATTAGGAGTGGGTGGAAACCTAATTGGTGCATTCCAACCTTGTTTTTCCATATCTATCTTGTTACCAGTTTTACTTCATAAATAACTAGTTATGCTTAGCCATGCTTAGACAGATAAAAGTCGGGTGATTACCTGTCACCCGAGAGTTTTAAATGGATCTTTGGTTACGTTTGGTTACTTATGTTATCATGTGATATGAGCATGTGGAATAAAAAATCTAGACCGAGCGGACTCGGTGTGTGAGAGCCACAAGATATGAAGGTCTTGTGAGCGGGTTCTTTCCGCCTGTGTCGATTAAGAAACGTCCATTGTTGAACTGTGTGAGATGAGACTTTGTAGTACTAACCACATACTCCGGTAAGCCTTAACTTGGCGATTCTATTACGAGAATGGCTACTCGCGCACTGCGAGTCGAGAGATGGCGGGAATAGCGTGTACCCACATGGCAATGGGCTGGATTGGTGGAGTACTGTATTCTCGGGTGGCGCGGACCCATTCTTGTTTTAGGAGACCTGAGGGTAGGTTGGTATATGCAGGTCGGGGACCTACATATGTCGTGTGGTCTGGAATCCCTAGCTGGGTTTAATCGGTTCGAATCGTCGTTGCTCCTCGGTTATGGAGACTCAACTCTGTGTTCATCATCGTAGTTTAATAACTGAAACTCGAGTAAGGTTTGAGAAAGAGTTCGATATGAAGTTCATGATCTCATTACAGATCATGGCAGATTCATATGTGGTTCTTATAAAGTTTTATATGTTGAAATAAAGAATTTTGTTAAAGAGCTTTTACGCAAAAGAACTTTGATTATTGCTAAAGCCATACCTTGAGTCCCTGAGCCTGCATTCCTGAGTTCTATCAGTTTCTATTTCGGTTAAGTCTTATTGAGTACTTTTGTTGCTAAAGCCATACCTTTGTACTCAGGGTTCGTTGACCCTTGTTGTAGGTGAGCCTCATGAGCAGGTCTGTTTTGGACCGTGCTGCATGACTGTTGTTCAGGTCGATGACGATAAGTGAATGTGTGATCCTTGGGCAGGATACTTATATTGTGTGTTTGTATTATGTTACTAATGCCACTCCACTACTACTATGGTTTGTAATAATTATCAAACTTAGTTTGTAAGGTTTAAAAACAACTGGTTTGTAAACTAAGTTATTGTAAGACTTCCGCTAATTTACTCTAATGTAGATATTTGAATAAATGTTGTAATACTGCAATGACTCTGTAATGTGATCCTGCTCGGAAATCGTGGATGATTCAGGGTTCCCTGAGGACACCCGACAGTCTTCTTAAGTTACCAGGAACATATGCATAGCAGTCAGAGGTCGTTGGACAGTGACAAGTGCATGTGGATCCTATAATTTAGGAGGTTCTGCCACAGAATGATATCAGAGCGATCGTTACAAAGTCTTTGTAGTATTGTTTTACAAAAACTTCAAAATGATTTGGGACAAATAAATATAACTTATTAATTTGGTCCAAATTGCTTCTGGCTTATCTTATTTCATTCTCATCATTCCTTAATTGATTAAAAAGGCTTTGTGTGGTGGAGTAGTAATCTTATTATGCCCTATATAAAATCAACTGTTGTTTATATACCTTATAAGCTTTGATGTTTTTGTTCATAAGAACAATTCATGCATCATGATTAATTCACTTGTTACTTCCTTCACTCTGAGTTTGGGTTGGGTAGTGAGTCTGGGTTGAGTATGTAATCCATCCTGGCTACTCTTTAGACTTTGATCAGATTGTCTTACTTGGATTAATTTTGCTTCCTACAGTATGGCTCGTACCAAGATAACACCCCGTATGTCCGTTGGACCCAAAGGAGTTCCTCATCACCAGCTTGCCCCTAGGAATGATGGTGCTAGCAGTAGTAGCTCTAGGCCTGATCCCTAGGCAGAGATACAGAGGCTTACAGCAGAGTTAGCTCAGGCTACTAGAGATAGGGCTATGGATGCCATCCATACGGGCGGGTTATGGGATAGATTGAGGTGTCTTACCACCGCTCACAAGAACTGCGAATGTATGTTAGTTCATATGGTGGAAGGAAGGAATGAGGCTTCGCATAGGGAAGATGTAGCTAGAGCTAGAGCTCATGAGCTAGAATTCTATGTAGAAGACTTAGAAGAACATAATACTACTTTGCATGAAGAAGTCCATAGGCTGAGCAACCTCCTGGATCCAAATCATGAACCTCAAGCAAATGCAATGGACCCTGGTGTCATCATTGCTGATAATGATGAACTTGAAGAGGAAGAAGAAGATCTAGAAGAATTAGTGATGGTCGATGAAAGTGACAATGAAGGTGGAAATGTTTCTAGAATGGATACCGATCACGAGGTTTGATGTGGTCGAGGAGAAGAGTAGAGTTGTAAAATAGTGAGATCTAGTTAAGTTAAGTAGTCTTGTTTAGGTGTGGGCTTGTGCTTAAATTAGTGAACCAATGTAATGCGTTGTAGTAAGCTCTTTTATCGTTTAATAAAGGCTTGTGAGTAAAGTTTGGTTTGTTATGAACAGATGCGCCATACGCGGGGTTCGCATATTTCTGATACTTCACAAGATGAAGACGGTATTCCTGATGCGCCACCAGTTCCTCCAAATTTGGCTGATGTTATCACCGCCCTTGTCAATGTGACTGTTGAAAATGCTCGATTGCTTCGAGAGATAGCTCAGAGTAATCAGAATATGGTGTAAGGAAACCATGGACGCAATCATAACAGGCAGGAGGCTACGTATGTTGATTTTATAGATACAAGACCACCAGTGTTCACCAAGGCCGATGAACCACTAGAGGCTAATGATTGGCTTCGGACTATGGAGCAGAAATTTGATCTTATTCCCTGCACGGAGATGCAGAAACCTATGTTTGCCGCCCAGCAACTTAGAGGTGCAGCAGGTGCTTGGTGGGCAAATCTAGTGGCTATGCAACCAACTGGCATTCCAATAACTTGGGCTGAGTTCCATACTGCCTTCCGAGCCCATTATATTCCAGAAGGAGTGATGGCTATGAAGCTAGATGAGTTCCTTGCTTTGAAGCAAGGGGACCAAACGGTTATGCAGTATGTGGGTAGATTCAATCACCTGTCACAGTATGCATCTGAACATGTCAACACAGATTCTAAGAAAAAGAAATGGTTTATACGAGGTCTGAATACCAAACTACAGACAATGATGACTACCTGTACCAATGTCACTTATCATGAGGCAGTGAATATTGCAATTGCTTTAGAGGAAAAGTATCGGCAGCATAAAGAGATCAAGAAGAAAAAGAGTGTGCCATCTAGATCTTTTGGTGGAAATCAAAAGAGGTAAAAGATAATCTATCACCCAGTCAACCATTATTGTCCTCCTTATCGTTCGTCATAGTTCCAAGCCGGGCAACAATCAAATGTTCGTCCTGCCACAACTTACCAGAATCCACAACAGACAAATGCTCCTAGTGTCCATGCTCCAACGTCCTAGGGTCACAATTATCCATGTTACAATTGTAGAAGGTCTGGTCATTTCTCTAGGGAATGTCCGTATCCCAAACAGTATAATTCAAATTCTCAGAAGGCTCCTGCTAATCAACAACAGGGTCAAGCATAGAACAAGAACAACAATCAGAATGCTCAGAAGGGCAAAGATGAAAGGAAGACAGGACGGGTTTTCTATATTCAAGCTGGGGAAATTCCAGAAGGGGAGCCAGTGATGATGGGTATGTTTCCTATCGCTGATCACCCTGCTGTTATGCTTTTTGATTCTGGTGCATCTCATTCATTCATCAATAGAACCTTTGTCGTAAAGCATGAAATTCCAATTGGGGAAACAAAGGAAAATTTCTTTATACAGTCGCCCGGGGGACGTCTGTGTACTAAAGAAATGGTATACCAGGTACCCATAAACCTAGGTGGGCATATTTTTCCCACTACCATGATTATTCTCAAGGATCAGGATATAGATGTGATCTTGGGAATGAATTGGATGTATCAGCATAAGGCTATTATTGATGCTTTGAATAGGACATTAAGAGTGAGTTTGCCTGATAGTAATTCTCAGCTCCTTATCCAACTTCCAACCTTAAGGAGATCAGTGGAAAGAGTTTGTGCAACTTCTGTCAAGGAGATTAGAGATATCCCGGTAGTTTGTGAATTCCCTGATGTTTTTCCTAAGGATTTACCTAGTCTACCACCTGATTGGGATGTTCAGTTTAACATAGAGTTAAAACCTGGAACAGCTCCGATCTCTCGAAGAGCTTATAGAATGCCTCACAAGGAATTAGCCGAGTTGAAAACTCAGTTGCAAGAGTTGATTGAGAAAGGATTTATCCAACCTAGTTCATCACCTTGGGGATGTCCTGCAATTTTTGTTAAGAAGAAAGATGAGACCCTGAGGTTGTGTGTTGACTATCGTCCGTTGAATGAAGTAACAATTAAGAATAAGTATCCCTTACCTTAGATAGACTAGCTTTTTGATCAACTGGCTGGAGCCAAAGTTTTCTCCAAGATTGATTTGAGGTCAGGTTATCACCAAATCAAGATTAAGCCTGAAGACATTCCCAAAATAGCATTTACCACAAGATATGGATTATATGAATACTTGGTAATGTCTTTTGGTTTGACAAATGCTCCAGCTCATTTTATGTATCTGATGAATTCCGTATTCATGCCTGAGTTAGACAAGTTTGTAGTGGTCTTTATTGATGACATCTTAGTATATTCTAAGAACAAGAAAGAACATGCGGAACACCTTAGAATTGTTCTGATCCGCTTGAGAGAACATCAACTATATGCCAAGTTTAGTAAGTGTGACTTCTGGCTTAAAGAAGTATAGTTTCTTGGACATGTCTTGTCAGCTAAAGGAGTTGTAGTTGATCCAAGCAAAGTTAAGGATGTGCTTGATTGGAAACCACCAACCACTGTTCATCAGGTTCGGAGTTTTCTAGGAATAGCGGGGTATTACCGTCATTTTATTCCAGATTTCTCTAGAGTATCCAAGTCCATCACCGGGTTGTTGAAGAACCAAGCCAAGTTTGTCTGGTCATCTGATTGTGAAGAAGCTTTCCAGACTTTGAAGAGACTGTTAACCACTGCACCAGTATTAGCCCAACCTGATATCGAGAAGTCATTTGACGTTTATTGTGATGCTTCGGGTATTGGTATTGGATGTGTATTGATGCAAGAAGGCCGAGCCATTGCCTATGCCTCCAGATAACTTAAGCAACATGAAGAACACTATCCGACTCATGATTTGGAGTTAGCAGCAGTTGTCCATGCTCTGAAGATTTGGCGGCATTGCCTGCTTGATAATACATGCCATATTTATATAGACCACAAGAGTTTAAAGTATATCTTTACTCAGTCAGAATTGAACATGCGACAAAGAAGATGGTTAGAATTGATTAAAGATTATGACTTGGAGGTGCATTATCACCCTGGAAAAGCAAATGTGGTTGCAGATGCCCTCAGTCGAAAGAGTCATTGCAATTGTCTGGCAGTAAAAACAATGGATCTGACTTTATGTCAAGAGATGGAGAAGTTGAGTATAGAGGTAATTCAACAAGGTAGTTTGACCAATATAACTGTTGAAGCCACTATTCGAGACCAGATTATTGATGTTCAGAAAGAAAACAAGGGTATAGCCCATATCAAAGAAAGAATTAGGAATGGGAAAGAGGAATGCTTCAAAGTAGATGATGAAGGTGTGTTATGGTTCAAGAATCGCTTAGTGGTACCAAAGGTTCCTGAGTTGCGACAGTCAATTCTTGAAGAGGCACATGCTACTAGGTTATCTATTCATCTGGGAAGTAATAAGATGTACCATGACTTGAAACAGAGGTTTTGGTGGACCAAAATGAAGATAGAAATTGCCCGGTATATAGCAAAGTGTGATACTTGTCAAAAGGTGAAGGCTATACATTTGAGGTTTGCTGGAGAGTTACAGCCATTACCTATTCCAGCTTGGAAGTGGGAGGATATTAGTATGGACTTTATCGTTGATCTACCCAAGATATCTAAAGGTTTTGATTTAATATGGGTTATTGTAGATCGACTAACTAAGTCAGCACATTTTCTTCCAGTCCAGAGTATATATCCCACTATCCGATATGCCAAGATGTATTTAGCCAGAATTGTGAGTTTACATTGGGTACCAAAGACCATAGTGTCAGATAGAGGTACACAGTTTGTCTCTAGCTTTTGGAAACACTTGCATGCTTCGTTGGGTACCAAACTCCTACATAGTACAGCTTATCATCCATAGACTGATGGTCAGACTGAAAGAGTAAATCAAGTACTTGAAGATATGTTAAGATATTGTGTTCTTAACTATTCCAATAAGTGGGATGAATGTTTGCCTTTGACTGAATTCTCATATAATAATAGTTATCAAGAGAGAATTAGGATGACTCCGTTTGAAGCACTTTATGGTCATAGATGCAGAACATCGCTGAGTTAGTCTAAACCCAGGGAAAGAAGGTTCTTTGGAGTTGACCTTGTGAAAGAAACAGAAGACAAGGTTAAGCAAATACAAAGTAATTTGAAGATAGCTCAGTCCCAACAAAAGAGTTATGCAGATAAACGATGTAGACCATTGGTGTTTAACAAGGGAGATTTTGTATATCTGAAGGTATCACCAATGAAGGGAGTTACTCGTTTTGGTGTTAAAGGCAAGTTGGCACCTCGTTATATTGGACCATTTCAAATTTTAGAGAGGTATGGAAAAGTGGCATATCACTTGAAATTACCAGAACATCTCTCAACTGTACATGATGTGTTCCATGTTTCTCAATTGAAGAAGTGTCTCCGAGTGCCTAAGCAGAATGTTGAGGTTGAAGGAGTGAAACTTGAACCTGATTTGACCTATTCTGAATATCCTATCCGAGTGCTGGATCAGAAAGATTGTGTCACTCAAAGGAGGACAATCAAGTTCTATAAGATACAATGGAATCAACATTCCGAAGAAGAAGCTACTTGGAAATCGGAAGATTACTTGTTAGAAAAATTTCTAGAGTTTCTTGCGTCAATCTAGCATAATGTTAGTTGTGCTCTGTTGTTACAAAACATGTTTGTAACAGAACCTCAATTGTTTTATGGACAAGTTTTGGAATGTTGTTGTTTGACACATTTCCTTTTCCATTACTTACCCTATGACTTTAAATCTTGGGACGAGATTTCTTTTAGGGGGAAGGATTGTAACACCTCGGGTGTTTTAAAAACTAAAACATGCCAAGTCATCATATGCATTGCAAAGCATTTGATCTTAGTGAAAATTTTGATGTGCATTAACTAAAACAAGTTTACCTTTATGTTATATGTGTTGACTTGTATAGCTTGAATTGAGTTAAAAATCTTTGTAGTGAATTGAATTTCCGAAAACCCTCTTTTTCAGTATTTAAACCCTACCCTAAAAACCCATTTCAAAATCTAAGCACATTTTGGGGTTGAGCCTAAAAGCAAAATTGTAGAGCTTGTCGAGTTGTACGAAGTTGGTTTTTAGAGTTTTCAAAGTTGTTTTATAAAATTTGAAGTAATTTGAAAAGGCGTATTTCTTTAATTGTCCCCTTTTTTAATTCAAATTTGCATTTCAAAAAGTAGACCGAATTAGGGGGTGGTTATAAAAGCAAAGTTGTAGAACTTTGAATTTTGAACAACTTTTATTTTTGGAGATTTTTGAGTTGTCACATAAATTTGGGAGTAATTTGGTTTTTAAATCGAATGGTAATTTTGTAAATAAGATGAACAGTACCAGCGGCAGCTGTCACCGTCGGCAATGTTCTTTCTGCTTCCAGGCGCGGTCGTGGCCGTCTTTGGCGTCACACTAGCGTGGAGAAGGCCGCGTCGTGGCTTCCTCTTGCTTCCTGGCCATCCTTTATAGCCCAGGAGTCGTCGTCGTTCTTCTTTTCCCCTCCTCTGTTTTCTAGTCGCCGCCGCCATAGCTCCGTCGAGCTCTCACCGTCGATCCAGCGCCTGTACCATCTCAGCAAAGCACTACATAGCTTCGCTAGTTCCTTGCGCACCCAGCCAGCTAGCTCTGGTCACCGGACTTCGCCGGGAACCGCCGCTCGTCGCGTTTCTTCTTCGCGGCCGGCAGCATCACCGTCGGGTGCGCTTCACCGTGGCCGTGGCTCTCCGGTGAGCCGCTGCTCTTGCGAAGCCTTGTTTCAGTTTTGCCTTGATGTTGTACTGCTTTGTGCCCGGATGATTGATCCTTTTGTTCATCATAGTCACCGAAGCATTGCCGTCATCGTCACTTGCTCCGCCGTGGGTGCTGTGCACGTCGAACCGCTTCACTGTTGCTCTTCCGGTCTTGCTCTCTGCTCAGTCGTGTTTGGGGTGAGCTGCTGAACCTTCCCATACTATTTGTTTAGTCTCTACCGATCTCACGTCGCCGGCGTAGCGCTGCAGTGCCACCATGTCCGCCATGGCCATCGGCAAGCTCGTGCACCGCTGTAATTAGTCTCGATAGTACACTCAATCGTTGCGGGGTGATGAGGGGAGTGTGTTGGTACTCTCGCTGTCGCCGTTCATCCCACCGACGGCGAAAAATCGCCGGTCAGCGCGTCATCGCCGTAGTCAGCGCGGGGGGGTCAGGGTTCACAAGTGGGGTCAGGCTATCAGTGAGCGGGTGATTTGAAAATGAATTTTCCTTTTTCAGAAATGATTGAATAGTGCTATAATTTGTTATTTTTGTGTAGATTTATTTAGAGCTCCAAAAATTATGAAAATTTTTGTGTGACCTCTCTGTGATGTGTAGTATTTAAGAAAAATATGAAATGTTGTTTTTCAGTAATTTTTGGATGTGATAAAAATGGCTCAATTAATTAATAAATGAGTTTCTATGATTTTTCTAGGCTTAAATAATTATCCAAAAATTATTAAAATTGTTTTGCCACTTAGTTATCATGTGATGAACCTTTACAAAAATTTTGAGCTCAATTGGAACAAGTTGATTTAATTCATAATTTTTAATTAAAGCATTAATTCATAAAAGTAAATAGTAACCTTTAATGATTTAGGTTTTGTTTGAAATTTTGACCTTGGGTCATTAGTTGGTAATGATCCTTGGCAATTGAAATAAGTGTTATGAAAAAGGTTTAGTTAGTCTTGACTTGTAACTGTACCGCGAAGGAAAGTTGTATTCGAGCTTTTAACTTTTGCATCCCTCATCAAGCATCATGTTTTGTATCCCGCATCATGTTAAACATGGCATTTTTACTACGTATAGTGAACGAAGGTGAGCATGTGGTAGTTAATCAAGTTGCGGAGGAGGTTAATCCGTCTGTTGAGGCCGAATCTGTTATCAGCGGGACGACTTCGGAACCTGACTTTTCCGCCAATCAAGGCAAGCCCCGGATGCATTTAAACCTACCTTGTGTTTTACAAATTTATATCGCTTTTGCTTTTATATATTGCATTAAGTGATTAGGAGTGGGTGGAAACCTAATTGGTGCATTACCAACCTTGTTTTTCCATATCTACCTTGTTACCAGTTTTACTTCGTAAATGCTGTAAGGAAAATGGACCCTTGGCCCATTTACTTTGGATTTTGGTGTTTGATGACCAACACAACCAAATTGGACTAATGAATTTGCAAGTGTTTGTTTTGTAGTCCAACAGGGTGCAAGACATGACTTGGACAAAGGCGATGTGATGATCCGATGATCAACACCTTAAGAAAGACCTTAGGAGCACAAGAAAAGACCCAAGATATCAAGCAAAGTCCAAGCATGAAGATAGGAACCAAGCCGTACGCAAGATCACGAAGAAACGAGCTCACAGAGGCGACCGGACACTAGACCGGACGCTGGAAGCGCGACCGGACGCTGGACCGGTGGCTCGGCAGATAGGCGACCGGACGCAAGGACCGGACGCTGGCGGCAATCGACCGAACGCAGGGCATCAGCGTCCGATCGAGTACAGAGAGGTTCCAGGCACGCGAAACTGTGACCGAACGCGTCCGGTGGCAGGCGACCGGACGCTGGCAGCGTCCGATCGGCAGTTCGCGGCTGCAACGGTCGGGACGACCGGACGCATCCGGTCAGGACGATTCAGCATCCGGTCAGTAGCAGATTTGCGGGAGTTCGACCCCAACGGCTACTTTCTTAGTGGGGCTTATAAATACAACCCCCAACCGGCCATTTGAGGATAGTGGAGCTGAGGAAACATACCAAGAGTGTTGATACACCATTTGAGTGATCTCCACATGCATAGTGCTTAGTGTTTTATTAGGTGATTAGCATAAGTGCTTTGCGAAGTGCTTAGGTTGATTAGACCACTGCTTATGCGCTTGCTCTAGGTGTTTGCCTAGTGTTTAAGTGAGGTTTGCATACCTCTTGCCACCCCGTGCTTGCGAGCACAAGTGTTGTGCATCGGAGGGGCTTGAAGTCTTGCGAGATCACACCAACCGCGTTTGTGGTGTGACCGCTATCATGTACCGGAGGGAACAAGGCCCGCGGCGTTTTGGTCGGAAGCTTGATAGTGAAGACGGCGGGGAGCATCCGGGAGAGGCTTGCTGGAAGGCACGTCGGAGACCCACTTGCGCGTGGGGAAGGCCCGAGGCTATCCACGGAGTTACCCGACCGGGAGCTTGGCCCTTGCGAGGGATTCCTTGCGAGGGGCTCCAACGAGGACTAGGGGGAAGCTTGCGCGCTTCTCGTTACCTCGGTAAAAATACCGAAGTCGTCGACGGGAGTTTGCATATCTCTACATTGCTCTTTAGCTTCCGCATTTATATTGATTACTTTACTACATTTGCGATAGAGATAGCAACACACTAGCAAAACTATAGTTGCACATTTAGATAGTTTATCGTTTGCATAGGTTTTACTAAGGTTAGAAAAGGAGGCCATAGTTTAGAGTTAGAATTTTTAATTTGCCTAATTCACCCCCCCCCCTTCTTAGGCGTCACGGTCCCTTCAATTGGTATCAGAGCCGGTTGGCTCATATTTGGACCTTTGGCTTAACCGCCGTTGAGCCGACGCCATTGTAGAGTGGTTGGGATGGATACCGCTAGGCCTCTACAATTTGACGGCACTAACTTCCCATACTATAAAGCTAGAATGGCTTGCCACCTTGAGGCGGTTGATTTAGGTGTATGGAGATTCACTCGTGACGGGATGAAACCCATCAAGAATCCTGAAAAATCCATAAAGAGTGATGAAAAATAAATGCATTTCAATGCTAGAGCTAAGAATTGCTTGTTTGAATCTTTTAGCATGGATGTGTTTAACCAAGTGTTCACCTTAAATACGGCACATGAAATTTGGTTAAAACTCCAAGAGCTCCATTACGGCATAAGTAATGTCCGTGAGCAAAAACATTGTCTAGCCAAGCAAAATTATGATTCCTTTGCTATGAATGATGATGAGCTTGTTCATGATATGTATTCTCGATTAAATCTAATTATCAATGAGTTCCATTCAATAGGATTATTAAAGCTAGATGATGCGAACATCGTAAGGAAGATCATCTTCGTTCTACCACAAAAGAAATATGTAAGCATCATCACAATCCTTCACAACATAGAGAACTTGAGCACCATGACCCTAGGCATTGTCATTGACAAGCTAGTGGCATTTGAAATATCACGTAAGATGGGTCAAGGAGAAGCATTTTCACCAAGCAAAGGCAAAACTCTCGCTTGTAGCGAGAAGAAAAAGATGAAGGGCAAGAAAGTTGAGTCAAGCTCAAGCTCAAGCTCCTCAAGTGAAGAAGAAGAAGATGAGGATGATGATGATGATGAACAAGAATCAAGTGATGATGATCAATCTTCCTCCTCCACCTCCGACCTTGATGAAGAATCAATCAAACTTATCAAAAAGGTGGAGAAGATGATCGTAAGGCTTAATGTCAAGGGTGTGCCCATCTAAATTCAAGACCTCATTTTCACTAATCAAAGAAACAAGCAAAGAAAAAGGGGATACTATGGATGCGGTGAGTTGGGGCACTTTGTGGAAGTTTATCCAAACAAGCCCACACCCAAGACAAAGAAGAAGACATGCAAGAAAAAGCCCTCACAACAATAAGGTCATGGGATGATTATTTAAGTGAAGAAGAAAACAATCACAAGAGGCGAGGTCAAAAGCATTCATCATCAAGCTCTTCTCGTATGTGCCTTATGGCACGAGGTAATGAAAGCTCATCCTCTAGTGAGAGTGTTAGTAATGATGATTTGCCTTCATACAATATAATTGTGCAATAAAATCTTAAATATACTAAAGTTTGCACTAGTCAACAAAAGAAGCTCAAAAATTTAAAAGAAGAACTAGGTAGTTCACAAGAAGCATACAAGAATTTTCTTGAACAATATGAAAACTTTACAAATCTCAATGTTAAACTATCTACTAAAATTGAGCAACTTGAAGCTAGTGCAACAACAAGTGCATGCACAATTAATGATAAGCAACTTGAAAAGAAAAATAAAAAATTAAAAGAAAAATTAGCTAGCTCACAAAATGATTATCAAAGTTTGCTTGCTAAAATATAAATCATATGCAAACATTGTGATAAGTTAACAAATAAAGTTGCTAATCTTGAGGCCATCAAAAACACCCCTACCAAGGCATCTAAAAGAAATGACATAATTAAAAATGATGCATCTAACTCTTGCAATGATTTATGTTTAGACTCACATCTGTGCAACCAAGCTTGTGTTAAGAAAGTGATTGTAGATACATGCACACAAGAGGTTGCAAAAGAGAATGAGCAACTCAAGCCAGAAGTAGCTCGCCTCACCAAGGACTTGACTCAAGTGAAAGGCAAGGCGAAGTAAACTCAACTTCATCAAGATAACACCGTCAAGGGAGTGAAGAAGCTTGATGAAGGACAAACCATGGTTTGCTACGTGTGCCACAAAAAAGACCACAAGTCCTATGAGTGCAAGGTGAAGAATGGGGGAGGAGCAAAGAAGAAGGAGAAAAAGCAAACAAGCAAGCTCTCCAACACCTACACCAACAAGGTGGACAAGAAGGCCTCCACACCTTATCTCTTGAAGAAGAAGAAAAATGACAAGGTGGTGGCCATCAAGGTGAACAAGCAAGCAAACAATGGGGTCAAACACTTTTGGATGCCAAAAGAAATCATTTTCAACATGAAGAGCACCAAGAAGGTTTGGATCCCGAAAGGGAAGTGAGAAATCCGTCAGACCTCGGGGAATTTGGAGATTTGACAAAGTTTGGGTGCATTACATGGGGTGCATCATGATAGAGAAAGTCATTGCCAAGTAGGTTAGTGAATACTATGAACCCAAATTCCTTTTCCCATGTTAGGTAACTAGATGTCATTACTTTCAATTAGCATTTGTTTCAATTGGTATTGTCTTTCAATTGGTATACTCTTAAAGCATCTAGTTATCTTTTATGCCTAATGTTTGCATTTACATGCTTAAATATTTTGTCATGCATTCAATAGGTATATCATATGATAGGCTTGCTCGGTTTCATTATCAGCCCTTAGAGCAAACATACATGGTTTAAAATTGTTTAGGAGCACGACACATAGCATGTTTTACAATTAATTATCTAATATGTGCCATAGTCCAAATTGTAGATAATCTCTCCCAAATATCATCTTTCAAGTGGTATTTTGATACTTAAATCAATGTGCACAAATTTTACAAGTATTCAACACTTGTGTGCACAAATTTAGGGAGAGCTTAATCTACAACTTGGATGCTTTGAGACTAACACTTGTTCAAATGGTATTATTTTTTTAAAAAAAAACCTATCACATGTGTAGTAGTCTCATTGTAAGAAAATTAGAGTCCCCGGAGTTAAGCATCATTCTTCAATTGGCATCATCATACTGTTTTCATTTCATATTTATATGCTTTCTCCATACATTATATAGATTAAACTCTCTTGTGCAATAAATTGCTATTTATGCATATGCTTTGCTTTCTACCATATGTATGCATATATTTAGGGAAAGTTTAGTCTATATAATGTGAGAGTCAAATTTTGTGATCCATTTCATTCTATACACAAAGGATCACGAAATTTGACCCTCCCTTGTGCTACTAATGTCTTCCTTTTCGGTGTTTGATGCCAAAGGGGAAGAATTTGAAGGACCAAAGGCAAGCATCAAGTTGATATCTACAAGTGGTTATGGTCCAAGAAAGGGAGAAAAGTGGATTATGGATTAGACTAAGTAATGGTAAAATTTGTAGGAATCCATAATGACACATAGGGACTTTTGTAAGGGCAAGATGGTCTTCGATTGGTATCTGAGTAGGATTTTCTAGCATCATATAAACTTGCCCTTTGCATTGCATCCTAGCAAGTAGGTAGTTTTTAAATTTTAAAATCTCTATCATTTGCTTGCTTTGGTCGTGTTGTCATCAATCACCAAAAAGGGGGAGATTGTAAGGAAAATGGACCCTTGGTCCATTTACTTTGGATTTTGGTGTTTGATGACCAACACAACCAAATTAGACTAATAAATTTGCAAGTGTTTGTTTTGTAGTCCAACAGGGTGCAAGACATGACTTGGACAAAGGCGATGTGATGATCCGATGATCAACACCTTAAGAAAGACCTTAGGAGCACAAAAAAAGACCTAAGATATCAAGCAAAGTCCAAGCATGAAGATAGGAACCAAGCCGTACGCAAGATCGCGAAGAAACGAGCTCGCAGAGGCGACCGGACGCTGGACCGGACGCTGGATGCGCGACCGGACGCTGGACCGGTGGCTCGGCAGACAGGCGACCGGACGCAAGGACCGGACGCTGACGGCAACCGACTGGATGCAGGGCATCAGCGTCCAATCGAGTACAGAGAGGTTCTAGGCGCGTGAAACAGCGACCGGACGCGTCCGGTGGCAGGCGACCGGACGCTGGCAGCGTCCGATCGGCAGTTCGCGGCTGCAACGGTCGGGACGACCGGACACGTCCGGTCACGACGATTCAGTGTCCGGTCAGTAGCAGATTTGCGGGAGTTCGACCCCAACGGCTACTTTCTCAGTGGGGCTTATAAATACAACCCCCAACCGGCCATTTGAGGATAGTGGAGCTGAGAAAACATACCAAGAGTGTTGATACACCATTTGAGTGATCTCCACATGCATAGTGCTTAGTGTTTTATTAGGTGATTAGCATAAGTGCTTTGCGAAGTGCTTAGGTTGATTAGACCACAGCTTATGCGCTTGCTCTAGGTGTTTGCCTAGTGTTTAAGTGAGGTTTGCATACCTCTTGTCACCCTGTGCTTGCGAGCACAAGTGTTGTACATCGGAGGGGCTTGAAGTCTTGCGAGATCACACGAACCGCGTTTGTGGTGTGGCCGCCACCGTGTACCGGAGGGAACAAGGCCCACGGCGTTTTGGCCGGAAGCTTGATAGTGAAGACGGCGGGGAGCATCCGGGAGAGGCTTGCCGGAAGGCACGTCGGAGACCCACTTGCACGTGGGGAAGGCCCGAGGCTATCCACGGAGTTACCCGACCGGGAGCTTGGCCCTTGCGAGAGATTCCTTGCGAGGGGCTCCAACGAGGACTAGGGGGAAGCTTGCACGCTTCTCGATACCTCGGTAAAAATACCGGAGTCGTCGACGAGAATTTGCATATCTCTACCTTGCTCTTTAGCTTCCGCATTTACATTGATTACTTTACTACATTTGCGATAGAGATAGCAACACACTAGCAAAACCGTAGTTGCACATTTAGATAGTTTATCGTTTGCATAGGTTTTGCTAAGGTTAAAAAAGGAGGCCATATGTAACAACCCAGAATTTTCCTGGAAACAAAAAGAATAAAAATCACAACTACAAAAATTTTTTCTTAAAAATAGCCAATGGTTGGTGACTGTCTTGTAGGAAAACTACCCTAGCTGCATAAGTAGTACCTATTGTAGATGTTTATATCCTCGAATTAAATTAAACTTGCATGAGTTGCTTCTTATGTTCTTTTGTATTGATTAACAAAAGCAACAACATTTATTTAATTATTGAAATAAATGTGTATGCATGTAAGAGCTAATTTAATTAACCTAAGTTGGAGGAGCCCCTTTTGGCCCAGTAACTCAAGCCAGCCTGGTTTCACAGGCCGCAAACAAGCACCAGCAACCGCAGGCCAGACCAACCCCCGCCCCAACCGGCCCAGCCATCAAGCAGCCCCATTCCCACCGAGACGGGCCACGGATCCGGCGCGGCCTGACTACGCCAAGCGGCCCAGCTAGGAGCCGCTCTCCCCTCTCTCCCGGTCACCGCCAGCTGGGGCCCCGATGTCATCATCCTCCTCACGCCTTCACCCTCCTTTTCGCGCCGAGTCAGGACAAAGGAGGAGGAAATCTCCATCGCCAACCGTTCTTTTCATGTCGGTTGTCGACGGATGCGCGGATGCGACGCCACCTCGTCTATCCGCACTGCCTCCGCCCCCAGCTGGAGCCATCCGCGCCATGACGCCATCACTGTGGCCCGCGCCCTCGCAACCGCCCCCTGGCACCACCGTACGAAGTCTGAGCAAGTTGTTGCGCCAAAACGGAGGCGCCAATGCAAACCGCGACCGCGCCATGACCGTAACCCTAGCCTAGGCGCACCGATCACCTCCACGTGGCCCCAAGCTCCCTATCTGCCGTTCACCTCGCCATGATCACCGCCTCCCTATAAGAAGGCACCCCGAGGTGCCCTAGCCATTTCCCATCACCCCGCCGCCGCCCTGGTGGCCATCATTTTCCGTCGTAACCAAGAGAGGGAAGGGAAGGGGGAAGAAAGGGGGGGAGCAGCAAGAGAAGGCCGCCGAAGAGGAGCCACTGGTTCGGAGGACGACGTGCCGTCCGACCACGGCGGAGCAGCTGCTCGGCACGGCACGGCCACGCCTCGACACTGCCTCGACTCACCCGGCATCAACATCCTTTCGCCATCGCCACCTACGGTGAGCCCATCACCCTTTCGGCTCTTTACCGTAGTGCTCGCGGGCATCACATCGCCGTCTCCGCACCGGGAACAAGCAAGAGGAGGCCCTGGCTCCTGAACCCGCCTACACACACGCACGTACACCTATCGTCCAAGCCACGGACCGCACTGAGCACCGAGGGCCTGGGAACGCTAGAGGGGCGACACGTTGCGAAGCATGCCCGCCATGGCTAGAGCCCACCATGGTGAGGTTCTGTTCTTACCGCGTTAGGCCAGTAGAAGCGAGGAAAGGAGGGCTACCTGTTTCGCCTTGGCAAGGAACGTACCGCGCGCAGCAAGAGGAGGAAGGGAGCCACGTGAGAGAGCTGCTCGCGTTCACCTTGTCGGTGGAGCCGCGCTCCAGAGCGCCGTCGTGTGAGCGCGTTCCAAATCTCACCAGCCACCTTGCTGGACAAGGGCGGGCCGAGAGGTCTTCGGTTGATCCTATACACGCTGCCGAGGAGACGCCGTGGCTGGGAAACGGCCGCTCGCCGCCGGTGGACGCGCCACCGCGCAGGAAAAGCAAGGGGAGGGACC
This sequence comes from Miscanthus floridulus, assembly GCF_019320115.1. NCBI lineage: Eukaryota > Viridiplantae > Streptophyta > Magnoliopsida > Poales > Poaceae > Miscanthus > Miscanthus floridulus. The sequence continues at coordinate 42,508,159 of NC_089594.1, forward strand.
GGGACAGTGGTTCGTGCACCAGGTGCACCGTGGACCAAGGGGAGAAAAGGGAAGGTGAACACGGTTCACCGTAGACCCCACGTACACCCGTGAACCGCTGGTTCATGCCCACCGTGAACCAAGCCCACAGCGACTGGGACCCTTTTAACAAATCCACAGCGCAACGTGGCATCACGTGGAGCTGCCACGTGTCACTGCCTGGGGTTCCCAGTTCATTTTTCTTTTTCAGCATTCATTTAAGCTTAGAAAATTCATAACTAATTCATTTTAACTCAGAAAAATACCAAACCAGAGTCCAAATTTTTCTAAAAAGGAGCTCTACGTCATAGGCTTGTGTTTGAATGCATTTGGATCTTTCGAAATTCCGTTGCTTCTTTGTGCACCTTTATAGGAGTTGCTCACGCGACCATATGATACGTTTAACAGAGCCGGAGGACCTGCCGATCGAGGAGTACGACCCTGACTACAGCGAGGACTTGGGAGACGACCTGCCAGGTGCCACGCCCCACCCAATCTCGTAGATCCTATTACGCATGTTATAACTAGATAGCTAGCGCTTTATCTTTTATGCAATAATATGATGTTAGGATGCATGGTAGTTTTACTTGAGCCTTATACCTTGCTGCAACCTTACTCCTGCACACCCGCTGATAGGCTAGATGCTCGCTTGTTACATACTTACTGCTTTACTCTTACTCGCATTATGTCTGTGATGTGATGCTGGTGAGGGAGAGACGTATGTGCATAAGGCACGAGGTGCCGTAAAACTTGGTAAAAACTGAACAATGAACATGGGGAGATCTTGGCGTGTGTTCTGGGTGTGTGGTGAGGGTTGAGTCAATCGGACAGGATCTTACGACGAGTCTTTGGGGCAAGTCTTGTCGAAGGGGTGCGACCTGGGCATCCCTTGCGAGAGTTACCTGTGGCGGGTATATGAGAGAGGTGGACCGGGGTGTTGGTTATCCCTGGTGAGGTGCTGTCATGGCACGGGGAGTAGGTGATCCCCTTTTTGAGAAGATATCCTGTCCGGTCCCCCTAAGGACTGGTATGTCTTGTGAACCGGAACCATGGGACCTTCGTGCACACCACTCGCTCCCAATGGGCGGGGGACGATTACCCGACTGATTAGGGCAGTATCACCACTACTAGGATGGAAGGTGATAGTGTAGGGAGGTACGGGCATGGGGACCCACACCCTCCTAAGACAGCGTAGTGACCTTGGGGGCCCGGTACTACGTCTCACAGTCTCAGCGTTTCGGTGGACTCCGGGGTGGCCCAGGGCTGAGTGGTAGGGTGGTACTGTACCGGTTGGGAGGCAGTCGGAATCAGCCTAGACGAGCCGGATCGTCGAGGATGGCGATCTTGTGGATTACCAGGTGTACACGCTCTGCAGAGTTGATCGATCTATACGTATAGCCGCGTCCTCGGATATGGACTTTTCCATGACCTACGCTTCACCTGATTAGAGAGAGGAGTCCCTTCTACCTTTCCCCTGGGTTTTGTGTTGGACTCCGGCTTTGGCCGTTGAGACGAGATCTGAGTGGGAGTCGATCTCGTCGCCTAGGGAGAGAGTGAGATGAGATGAGTTGTGTGTGATGGGTGGGGAGAACGTGTGAACATGATGGGTTAAGTAAAGAAAACCTGATGAACATATTATAGTCTATACATTAACCACTTGCATAGGCAACCCACAGCCTAAATAGGTCTCTTTCTATTTTTACCCAATGCATTCCACTCTCCGCAAAGCAATGCAAGCATGGGGTGGGCGATGCGTGGCCAGTACCAAGTGTACTGATAGATTTTTGGCAGGTTCCGAGCCCGAGTACGACTACGAGGGCGATGACTGGGAAGACTAGAGGGTCTGTTCTGCGCTCGAGCTGGTTTCAGGAGATCGTGTTTCCGCTGCTATCCTCATCTGATGCTGTTCAGGATGCTATGTGTGAGTGTGTTCCGCCCTGCGTGGCGAAGAGAATAATCTATGTAAAACTCTCTATGGTATTCTGATAATCGTGTATGACTTGATGTATCACTGAGATTTGGGTAAATTGATGAATCGTTCGTCATTTTACACGTCGTTTCTGTGGATTTCCCTTCGTGGAAATCAAGGACGTTTCACCATAGTTTAGAGTTAGAATTTTTAAGTTGCCTAATTCAACCCCCCCTTCTTAGGCGTCACGGTCCCTTCAAATGCCTAGTTATTCTTAGCCATGCTTAGATAGATAAAAGTCGGGTGATTACCTGTCACCCGTGAGTTTTAAATGGATCTTTAGTTACGTTTGGTTACTTATGTTATCATGTGATATGAGCATGTGGAATAATAAATCTAGATCGGGCGGACTCGATGTGTGAGAGCCACAAGACATGGAGGTCTTGTGAGCGGGTTCTTTCCGCCTGTGTCGATTAAGAACCGTCCGTTGTTGAACTGTGTGAGATGAGACTTTGTAGTACTAACCACATACTTCAGTAAGCCTTAACTTGACCATTCTATTATGAGAATGGCTACTCGCGCACTGGGAGTGGAGAGATGACGAGAATAGCGTGTACCCACGTGGCAATGGGCTGGATTGGTGGAGTACTGTATTCTCGAGTGGCGCGGACCCGTTCTTGTTTTAGGAGACCTGAGGGTAGGTTGGTATATGTAGGTCGGGGACCTGCATATATCGTGTGGTCTGAAATCCCCAGCTGGGTTTAATCGGTTCGAATCATCGTTGCTCCACGGTTATGGAGACTCAACTCTTTGTTCATCATCGTAGTTTAATAACTGAAACTCGAGTAAGGTTTGAGAAAGAGTTCGATATGAAGTTCATGATCTCATTACGGATCATGACAGATTCATATGTGGTTCTTATAAAGTTTTATATGTTGAAATAAAGAATTTTGTTAAAGAGCTTTTACACAAAAGAACTTTGATTATTGCTAAAGCCATACCTTGAGTCCCTGAGCCTGCATTCCTGAGTTCTATTAGTTTCTATTTCGGTTAAGTCTTGTTGAGTTTTTTTGTACTTAGGGTTCGTTGACCCTTGTAGCAGGTGAGCCTTATGAGCAGGTATGTTTTGGACCGTGCTGCATAACTGTTGTTCAGGTCGATGACAATAAGTGAATGTGTGATCCTTGGACATGATACTTATATTGTGTGTTTGTATTATGTTATTAACGCCACTCCACTACTACTATGGTTTGTAATAATTATCAAACTTAGTTTGTAAGGTTTAAAAACAACTGGTTTGTAAACTAAGTTATTGTAAGACTTCCGTTAATTTACTCTAATGTAGATATTTGAATAAATGTTGTAATACTGCAATGACTCTGTAATATGATCCTGCTCGGAAATCGTGGATGATTCGAGGTTCTCCGAGGACACCCGACAGTCTTCTTAAGTTACCAGGAACATATGCATAGTCGTCAGAGGTCGTTGGACAGTGACAAGTGCATGTGGGTCCTATAATTTAGGAGGTTCTGCCACACTCCACCATCGTCGAGTGGCGCCCCGGCCGCGCTCGGCCCCTCCGCCCCCAGCAAGCAGCGGCCCGCCCGCGCTTGGCCCCGCCGCCACCGGTGAGCAGCGCCCTGGCCGCACTCGTTCCCTCCGCCACCGGCGAGCAGCGCCCCGGCCATGCTCAGCCCTGCTGCCTCTGAGGACGACCTCCACTTGCTCGCTTCCTACGACGACCTCCAGATCTGCAACCCGATGCTCCAAGAGAACAAAGGATGGCCATGTTGTGCCCTCCGTCGGGTCCGGAGAGCTCAGGTGCGTTGGAGAACATGGGCGTCCGCGGATATGGCGTTGGTCATGCTGATAATGGGTGTGCAAGGGCATAGAAGGACATTCCACCAAAACCTCCTATTACCGAAGGTGGAGCAGAGCTGCATACCAAACAGTCACATTTGCTCCAGGAACTCCACAGTGGAGCTACTCCATGGTGGAGTTGGTGGAGCAGAGCAGAAAAAATTGGAGTAGAGCCGTCCCAAACAGGCCCTAAGTCTAAAGATATGTCAGTTTCATTCCCTGCTCTGTGGACCATTTCATGGTTAGGCCCAATGTTCAGTGACCTTTTCTTTGGTTTCCAGGGAATAAGAATTGGTTCGGGCGGCTGAGTAATTGCTTGATGAGCTGAACCGACCATCCACCAATCTGTGAAGGAGGAGAAATGCGGTGGGCTGCTTGCTCCAGGCCCAAGGGGCAAGCTTCCAATCCTTGTAAACCAGGTGGGCTGGCCAAGACTCACTTTCTCTTTACTGTGGCTTGAAACCCCCTTAGAATTACTGCCTGTGCTCCGGTGACTCCAGCAATTAACTCCAGTGTGTCCCCAACGCATGCAGTTGTGGCATCTAATTGGATTTTTGCAATCTTTCCTTGTGTGCTTGTAAGAGAGACACCTTGCGCAAATCCTGAAGCCTGGGTCCTTCGACAGATACTGTGTCGGGGAGGGTTGACCGGTCCGAAGACTAAACTCAAATTTAAAAAATCCTCAGAAGAACTACTGCCTTGCTTCCCAAACTGAACAGAGTTTGATCATGGGATGGCTGAATTTTTTGGAGGATTGCGAAGAACTGGGGATCGCTGATGCTGCCCAATGCTGCTATTCGGAAATACCAGACGATCAAAAGCTGACTTTCTCAAAGGGATTGCATTCGCTCCAGTCAAAACATCTTTCTGAACTACTTCTGCATAGGAAGCTTTTTTGTTGTTTTTAACCATGGACCAGGAAGTAGCTTCATCCTTGTTGAAAGCAGCAAATTCAAGATCCCATCGAGGTCCTCCATGTCCCCAGAGATGGAAGAAGATCTTGTAAGCGGAGCATTCAAAATTACCCAACTTGAACACATGAAAACCCACAGATTTCGAAGAGACTGAAAAATGAAAAACGCGAGGACCAAGCTGAACAATATCAAAATCAGACGGGGAACCGCCAATGGTGGACTGAAGGATCAGGGCAACCGAGAGAATGCAGAGACAGAAGCTGCAGCGACCGAAAGAAGCAACCAAGAAGAAAGCACGAGAGCCCAAGGTGGGAGTGACCGGAAGGCCGAACCTCTTTTTGATGACTGCCTGAACTCCAAGACCCGGGCGGAAATTAAGGCCTGGCAGCTCCATGGAGCAGGGGTCTTCTTAGAGTTTGGGGAGGGGTTCAGCACTTCAGCAGTACCATGAGGGCGCTCCGTCAAGGCGGAAGGAGCATTGGGGAGGAGCTTGGGGCCGGAGTCTAGTGGGTGTGCCATCCTGCTACTCGATTTCCACCACCTCCTTGGTCCAGCAAATCATCGAGCAGCTTGCATGCACGAACTGCAGGTGCCACTACCTGCGCCGGCGGAACTTTGAGATGCACTCGCTTAGTTCCGGGGTGGTGGGCGCCGTAGCCGGAGCAGCCAACGGTGGTTGTCGGCGGTGGCCGCCAGGGCCGAGGGAAACCGCCGGCGCTAGCTCAGAGGGCTCTGCGGCCGCTTCTGCCTGAACTCCAAGACCCGGGCGGGAGTTTGGGCGAGATGCGCGTGCACGGCCGGAAGGCCCTCGCTGGGCGCCGCGAGCAGCGACGCAGAATGCAAGAGGGACGATAGCGTGGCGGCGTGGAGCTCCTAGAAGTCCTGCGCGGCGCCGCGGCGGAGCGAGCCGCCCACAGAGGAGTCGGCGGACATGGAGAGAGGCTCGCTTAACCCTATCGAGTTCCACCAGCTATCACCCTGGCTTAACCCTATCGAGTTCCACCAGCTATCACGCTGTTCGTTTTAGTTTATGCTATTTAGTTATGAGAAAAAAATATTTTATCACGATGGATAAGCATGACTAATACGATAAAGTGAACAGGTGTTATACGTGTGATCCCCGCCTATTCTTTTTTCCCCTCTATATATCCGTTTTCTTTTCTTTTTGTCTGGGGACGAGAAAACTAGAAGTAGTGAAGATGGAAAAATACAAAATTTCTAATCTAAAGATAGGAAACTAAACCCAGACCATAGTTTTAGATAGAAGGATTCCATCACCAAGCTATTATTGTGTTTGTGAGTTTAGTACACAAATCATCCTATTTGAGCATTAGATGGCAGTTCGATGTGCCTATAATAACCAAACAAGTCAAATCATCCACGGAGGATTGCAGTATGGAGAATATATATGGAGAGTTAGTAACCGAAAAGTCACTATCCCATAACAGGTCTTCGTTGTTGGTTCAAAAACCTTATCATTGCCGTTTCTTAAACCGGTAGTAGGAAAGTGTGAGTGATGAGGTTTTTCAGAAAACCAAATTCAGGCTAAAAAATAACATTTTTTTTAATATCTGGAGACCCCTTTGTACAGCCATTTTCATGATTTTTCAAATTTCTCCCATAAAATTCCAGTATGATTACTATAAAATTCTTGCATTCCAAATAGGCCCTTAAACTTTTTACAATCCCCGTAATGACGTGTGGGGTATCTTCCAGTGTTTGATAAGAAAAGCCCTAAAGCCTCCTTCGGAGCACATAGGAATAGTACATGATTTCCTACATAAAAACCATAGGAAACATAAAAAAATCCCAAATTCCAAAGTGGGCCAGGTGGCGGACCGCTCGCAAAGATGAGGCATGAATTATTTCAAGTTTAGGCTCTCCATGTTCCCTGCTCTCCTCCCCTAGTTCCCCCACGGTGATCTCTAACCGTTCTTGTCCACCATCTTCTCCTTAGTCTTGTTGATTGCCAAAAATATGCCAATATTGAATCTGGGTTGTACCAATAGTGGAAATTGGGTTGTACCAATAAGTTTCTGGGATCAATACACTGTTGGGAAATATTTGGTGCAACAAAATTCACAGCACAAGCGAAAGAAAAACAAAATTGGACTTGCCCTAGTCAAACTGGCCGGTTTCCCCGTGTGTTGCCAGCCAGCCACAGTGCATGGCCCCAAGGAAACCGGCCAGGGCGGTTTTCCTGCCCTTTTACGAACCGATTTGTTTTTCAAATCAGTTTTGGATCTATTTTCAATGTGGAAAACTTAGATATTATGTTGTGCACTTGTTTTCTACTAGGATAAAACCATCATATCTAATCACGGTCGATTGAGGAATCCAACTTGCAATCGTCCTAAAATACATCTACTACTCTTCTAACTCTACCTCTACCTCTACCTCGTTGTTCGTCACTTCTTTCAACGAGATTTGATAGCATTTTAGGTGGTCTTGCTGACCCTAGAACAACCTTAACGTGCTTCTCCCGATGGGTCTTCCTAGAAGGTGTTTGAGAGTCTGTCGAGTGACGAATGGGCTTCAAATTGGCATAATCGGCTTATCGGTCGATTTCGTCGGCTTGTCGATCGGTTTCGTTGATTTATAGTGTTCTTTGCGATCAAGGTCATGTGTGACCTCGGGCGTGCAGCCCTTACTAGTGTATGATGTAACTCGCCGTCAACGAGCCCCGTGCTCATGAAGCTCCCGCGTGCTCACGTGGACGGCGGCCAGCAGGTTAGACGACAGTGGCGCCGCCGGTGGTCATGGCATCAACGCTCAACGGCCTCACTCAGATGGAGGGATAGGGGCAGCGGGGCAGTGCACGAACCCGGATGCACTAGAAAAACGGGTGCGGCCTTTGTTGCACCTTACTTGATTACTCGAGCATGCCAGTGGATTATTACCTCGAGATGTCGGATGAAGGAACTCATCATGATTTTATAGACTGAACCGGTATGAATATTCTGTTTAATCAATTTAATTAAGTGATTCTTCTCTATTAATACACACCTGGCATGCTCTTGCCGCTGGTTCTTTGAAAAAAAATTTGATTAATCACTAATTGCGAAATGGATTCTGGCAACTATTTGAAAGATGAAAGGGTAGAGAGAAAATGTCCATGTCAATCTCTAGTATGTTCTACAATTTAGTTAGATTTTTACTACATCTGGACCATCGAAATGAAACCAGCACGTGAAGAACTACGACTATCTAGCTTGTTTCACACTTCACTTATGTACGGGCGACGAGTCACATTCCTCATCGTCGCGGGCCGGTTATGTTCATCGAGGCCGCGAGGCTGCAGCACGTGAAGAACACAGCAGCAGCTTCACCTCACCGGTGCTCCGCGGCTCCGCCTAACTACTTCCCTGGTTATGTCGGTTATGTTCATCGGCCGGGGGAGCGCTAGCCAGTGTGGTCTGGCGAGCAAGTGCGGCGCACTCACTTGTGCAGTTGATCTCGAGCCGTCTCGGCGAGGGACCGAGGACACGATGATTTTTTTTTCCTGGCAACATATCGGTGCAAACTGATTAACGTGTGTAAACTTAAAAACTATCGATCAGGCTAAATGTTGATCCAATGGATAGAGTGAGGGGGCTTAAACGTAAAAAAAAAGGCCGACGAGTGGGGGTTTAAGCGCAAAAAAATCCCACATCTCACCTCATCCATTAGATCAGTATCTAGTAGTCCTGATTAGTAATTTTTAAATTTACATAGATTAATTGGTTTGCACAGGATACATTGCCTTTTTTCTAGACTCGGGAACGCCTGAGAAAGTAGCAGAGAGTATTGCAGGAGACACCGAGACGTAGCATGCTCGTGAAGCCTCTAGAGTTGTATCCTGACTGACGGTTCTGATTTCACCGTGCTAGGGATCGAACGGTCCTTGGTGACGTGGCCCAATGAAATGTTAGAGCTTAGGCTCTGATTTCGTTACACAGAGACAAGGATAGAGATAGAGATCCGTTGACGTCACGCTCTGCTCGTTCTGTTAAAGATGCTATATTTAATTTTTGTTTAAAATTTCATCAATTATGAATTCTTGACCGGTCAACATAAGTGAATCCCGATCGAAAAATTCCGAAATTTCGTCCATTTCTCGCCCTTGAATCCGAGAACCTACTCGCGCCGTCGCGCGTCGGCTACCTTACTCCGGCTCCGGACACCTGAAAGCGCGCGCGTGCTCCGACCGCGGGTCAGGCGGCCGCGTTGTCCCCGTAGCGGCGTAGCCTGAAGCCAACGATGCGGGGTTGGCCTCCGTGGTCGCCGCCGCCAAAGGGGACGGGAATCCGCGGTGGCGGCTGGGGGACCACAAGGCGCCAGGGCCCAGGGAGGGTTGCGTCCCCACAGCCGCCGCCGCGGAGCACGAGCAACTCGCTGCCGTGTCTCATCCCTGTCACGGGTAGGCGCCGCATCCCGTCCAGCCATCCACGCGCCGCATCAGATTGTCCCCAAAAACCCAGCGACTGTATCGCGTCCTCTTCGATGGAGGGTGGCCCAGCCCCAGGTGCACAACGCCCAGGAAGGGATGGAGGCAGTCATGGAGCTCAAGTTATTGTTCACGGAGATGATCAGGATATCATCGTCGCCGCCGTGGGCGCCTGCGAATTGTAGATACCAATGTCCTCCGACTCCGTCCTCACCTTCGGCAGTGGTATGGATCAAAATTGCATTCCTCTGCTGACTACGTTTCTCCAGCATTCCGTCAAACAAGTCGCCTGAACATCCTATTGCTGTGTTTTTCCGATTCCTCCATTTTTCTTTCAGTCATGGAATCGAACACAAAGGAAAGTTTTGTATATTTTTCGTATGACCAATTCCTGCAAACCAAACGAGGCTACAGTAATTCAAATCCATAGGAATGGAAATCCAATGTTTTTCCTACAATCCGAAGGGGCCCAAAAACTGCGGATTTTTGGAATGTGATCTGCGTCGAGTGGCACTGAAGGCAGCCGTGGAATTTTGCTTTGCATGATGAGCCAACGGTAAAATGGTTATTTCATCTCGCTTTTAGCGGCCATTACATCTAAAATAGACGGCAGTGGAACTAAGGTCCAGAGAAATTCAACTCAGTGGCTGCCATGGTAGATATGGAATTAGAAACTTTTTTTAGTGACCTGTAGGTAATTGGCTAATGTAAAAATATGGCCAGAAGTCCGTTGCAGATGTACGTGGGACCTCAGTTATTTCTATTTCGTAACACATTTTTGTTACTCAGATGTGCATTGTATTCTGATGTTGAATTCTTTTACATCCTAGTAACTATTAATAATAACCCATTTTGGTTTTCTGCCTTGGCTTCTTACTTGTGGCATCCTGTTGGTTTTGTGCAGGATGACTCTGCTTTTAGGCCCACCTGGGTCAGGCAAGACCACCTTGTTGCTGGCATTGGCTGGAAGGCTTGATAAAGACCTCAAGGTTTGTGAGTTTTTAAACTGTTTGCAAATGTACATAAATGCGAATATCAATAAATTGATTTTGTTCAAACTACAATCTATATGCGTGCCCATGAATGCATGTTTCACCAGCAAGCACTTCATAATCAGTACAAATGTGTGCAGTAATTTTAAATGAATGCGCCATCTTTTTGCAGAAATAGAATGATCCAAACTAATAAACATTATCACACGTTTTGCAATGTGGTAATGATAATATATACATTGCAGGTTTCCGGAAGGGTTACCTACAATGGGCATAGCATGGATGAGTTTGTGCCAGAGAGGACGTCTGCATACATCAGCCAGCATGACCTTCACATCCCAGAGCTGACCGTTAGAGAGACGCTTGCTTTCTCTGCACGGTGCCAGGGTGTCGGTGCTCGATTTGGTATGACTCCAGAAATCGGAAGCCCATGCACTCATTTTTATGCTGCTTGCAGACTCAGTTTTCCTTCCATTTCTTTACTATATTGTTAGATATGCTCTCGGAGCTGCTGAGGCGTGAGAAGGAAGCACACATCATACCTGATGCTGACATCGAAGCATTTATGAAGGCAAGAATAATTCTCCTTACCTATACATAAACAGAGTTTTAGAGCTGATCTTCAATCTGGAAACCAAGTATAATTCCTTTATTTGACTTTTCATAATTATTAGGCGTCTGCTATCGAGGGAGAAGAGGCCAACGTTGTAACTGATTATGTACTGAAGGTATGGCTTCTCTTTAAGTTACAGCTTCAAGTCAGTGTTATCAACTGAACTAGTATCGATAGATCCATGTCTGGTTCACCATTTTATTTGTATGTTATTGGAAAATTGCAGATTCTAGGACTTGAGATATGTGCAGATACAATTGTAGGGGATGAGATGCGGAGAGGCATCTCTAGTGGACAACGGAAGCGCGTCACAACAGGTTACATGTTTTGATACAATTGTAGGGGATGAGATGCGGAGAGGCATCTCTGGTGGACAACGGAAGCGCGTCACAACAGGTTACATGTTTTGAACACAAGCCTCATTTTTAATCACATCAAAAACATTATTTGGTTCGGTTTGGAACTTCAATCTTTCGGTTAATGAAGATGTTACACCTGAATATTTCACTGAAACAATCTCAATATATTTTTCAGATTGAAATCCGTTTGACCCCTAAACTTGTCATTGAATCTAGAAAACATCTCTCGACTCAAAAACCTAGAAATTTTTACATAATCATATTTCAAAATTAGAAAAATTAACTACATTAGTTAAAAAAGTAGTAGTTTTGAGTCACCTCGTCCTTTTTTTTTGTTCAAAAACAAATATGGTAAACACTAGTTAAGGTTTTTAAGCCTAGAAAAAAATATCTTGAAGCCTCAAAAACTCCTTAAGATATATTAGGACAAAATGCACCCAAATGAAATATTTGGAGCTCATAAAATTATCTCATGTTTTTGTTGTATGTTGCATTCCTGCTGATTGCATCTCATGTTTTTGTTGTGAAAAGTTTTCAAAATGTGTTTAGACATGGATTAGAATGTTTGAGGCACATTATAATATTTCCCCCTTTTTCTAGAGCTAAATCCAATTTTAAAAGTCCTCCAAAGATAATTTTACAATGTCTAAATGTTTTATTTGAGTGTATATTGTCGTAATATATTGCTAGGATTTCTCTAGGGTTTTTCTCGGATTTTCATATGCTTGAAGATATTTTTTGTGGTTTAAAAACCCTTATGTAATGTTTATAGGAATTTTTAACTAAAAAAGGACGATGTAGCTCAAAACCAGCCTTAAAATCACCTTTAACAAATGTAGGAGGTAATTTGTCTAGTTTTGAGAGGTCGAGGATATAAGATTATTAAGTTCAGGAGGTTATCTAGATTTAACGACAAGTTCAGTGGGGTCAAATGGACATCATTCTATTACTAATTGGTGGCCTCCAATAGAGCCTGCACACAAATCATCATGATACATGCTAGGAAAAAAAATAAAACCTAGAAATTTTCACAATAATATGAAATACATAGTCTTTAATCATCATCACCACAAAAATAGTTATTTGATCTATCCTATTTTCTAAAAATTTACCCATCTTTATCATTGTGATAAATACTTAAAGTAACTCCCTAAATTTGCATCTCAATTACCAATCTTTGCTATTATGAAAAATAATGTGACAATCCCCCAAATTTGCATCTAAATTGCTTGCCTATATCACTATGAAAAACAATGCAAATTTACCCCTAAATTTAAATCTAAATTAGCCAACTTTGACCTTACGAAAGATAATGCAAATTGCCCCCTAAATTTGCTTGTATATTACCTACATCTGTCAATACCAAATATAATATAAAATAATCCCTTTAATTGGTATCTAAATAACCAACCTCTATTGCTTTTTCTTAAAAAATAAACTACAATATTTCTTGAATCTATGTCGGAACACCAATATAAACTATTATGGAAAATATTTCAATAACCATAAAGTATGCTATATATGTTCCCAAATTTAACTGTTCTATTGCTATTAAATTGAAAGTAAGCATGATATGTGCCACCATGTTCACAAAGTAAAAATGTATAGATAAATAGTTTATCAATGGTGAAAAAAATCTACTACTAACAAATCACATACCCATGGCATTAACACTTGCCTTTAAATCATATGATGACCACATTCGCTTCGCTGAAAAAAGAAGTCAAAAACATTGTTCCGGCTGATATTTTGTGAGAGAAAAATAATGTTTCGGCTGAAAAAACAAGCTGAAAAAGACGGATCATAAGAGAAGCGAACAAGGCCAATATGCTCTATGGCAATAAATTTTCTAAGTTGTCATTTTAGATAAGTTATATATTTTGATTGAAACATTATGTTATATCAATGATTATAATTTAATTGTAAGCACTGTTATATTATTACAAAACAATATTACTATATATATAGTTACTAGATATAGCAAATTCAACATCCTGAGTATTGTGCTGCATGCTGACATGATTGCTAATGCTATTATAGTAACTAAGATAGAACGTACAAAATAAAAATAGCTCATAAGATCAATAGTTGAAAGTTAAAATATATATTCATGACTTCATAAGATATGTAAGAAAAATCCTATAAATTCTCATAATAGTCAGAAATATCAAATATGTGGCAATTAATTTGGTTGACTCTAATCATCTAGAGAATAATAGACAATTGATCTATTTATTTTTCTAAAAAAAAGCCCACTCCCTTAAATGCACGTCCAAACTACCAACTTATAACATTATGAAAGATAATTTAAAATAACATCAAATTTTCCTTTAAACTCTCCAACTCAGTTCTACCTCTATTAAATTTAATGTAAACATAAATGTTGTTTCACCATCTATACAAATTAGACATATATACCTACGTTAAATATAAATATATATTCTTGTAGTTTAGCAATAATGAAAAATATTTCCATAAAAAGTCGATACCAATGACACTATTACATTTTAAATTTTAAATTCTATTAAAATTCCATGGGAACAAATTTTGTAAATAGTTACTTCACATAAATTTAGATATTTCGACTAAAAAATTATGACATATCAATAGATGTAGTAATGTTTTGTAGTAACAAAGAGTTGAGACAAGGACCTATGACCTATTTTTAATAAAATTAAAAAATAAATAAAAGATACAATAAGCAGTAGGGTTTTAAGTTAACACATAGATCAAAAATTGCAGAAACTAATAATTTGAAACAAAAATAAATATTCTTGATGTTCAACAAAAATGTAATAAGATATCATACCACTTAAATTTGGGTTTCAAGTAAATATATATTTAAAACTCATAGAGGTGCAATTCAAAGAGGAAAATACATATAGAGTAGTCGGTAAGTTTATCACACTCAATACAAATTATAGAGTATCTGTATAGAGTATCCAAATCGGCGTTGTGTTAGGAAATGAATATTGAGATAGAGTAAAGATAAGAGACAAGTGTTTTTACCCCTAAACTTGTTGCTGAATTAGAAAAAACATCTTGAAACTCCAATACCGGACAACATAACAAACTAAACTTCTAAAACTAGACAAAATACAAAACTTTGTGTAGCACCCGGTTTTAAGGACAAAACCAGATACACACCTTATGTGAGCCCAGGAAGTCAAATCTCACATATAGCTACAAATAAAGGTAATATCAATAGACAATGCTTAATATATAACATACTTAGTATAAATGATATAACCTTAGATAGCAAGCAGCGAAAAGACAACTCCGATCTTCGGGTGAAGACTCCAATACCATAGGGACAACTGACTGGTTGATCACAAGTCTATTTTCTCCAAACTCTAGCAATCTGGTACCCAGATGTTCGCTTACAGATAAGTCCTTAGGGAGAGAAATCTAGAGCACCATAAAAACATCCCAATGCTCTAGCCCCCTTGTTCCATGTTGCTAAAAAGTATCTTTTAGTGTTTATTATATATACCATTAGTCAAGTTACAAGATCATGGTTTAGTTGAGCACGAATAAAGCTACCAAATGCATATCTCATAGGAGACAAGGTATAAGTACAATTCTAGGGAATTCCTATCAAGGTGACACGTGCAATATGAATTAAATGTATTAAAGTTGATAGGAAACAAGGATGATCCCATGCTATACTTGCCTTAAACTCATGTCCTTCTTCTAATGAATTGTAACCTCCAAAGGACTTCTTCTGGATCACCAACTTCTTTTATATCACCAACGCAAAGCTCACCGACTGGACATGATCATAAAGCACCACACAAGCATCCATGTAATCATACACGAAGCAAATAATAAATCTAAATTAGAACAGTATACCAAACATAAAATTAAGATGAAAAGTTTGTCAAATAAATCTATGTCTCGCTACAAATACACAGATGTGAAAGGCACTCTAATCGGAGCTATAACGAAGAAGTTATGAATTAAACAAGATTTCCTTTAATAAAATAATAGATTAAATCTAACCTCGAATTTCAAAAGTTGAAAATATATTTAACAGTACCTTTAACATGTAGATTACTCAATTATGAATCTAACGCAACTTGAACGGGTCAAATCGGAATTAAAACAAAGAAGTTATAGCTAAAACAAGATCAGTGGCACTTCTGTAAATAGCTGAAACTTGATTTTAGAATTTAAATTAATAAAATCATATTTTAAACTGAGCCAAGGACGACGGGCATGATAAAGAAGAAGTATAGGGTTCTTTAGAAAAAGTGCAGGGACAACGGGTTCTATTACGTGAAACTACACGGCCCTTTTGAAAGATTGCCGGCCGAAAGGGTACCGACCAATCTCAGCCATTCGATCGTAGATGGGCGGCGGAGATTAGAAGACGGGGGAGAAGAGATGGCAACGCTGGAAACGGAGCTGAGGGCGGCGGTGGACATGGACGGCTGTGAGAGACCTACCGGCGCGCTTGCAATCGACCCTAGAGGCCACGGGAGAGCAAACTGGAAGCACGGGGAGAAGGAGAAGGAGATGGTGAACTCACCACGAACAAAATCAAAGGCAGGAACGGAATGAGGTAGGCGGGCGGCTCGGCGAGGCGACGGCGACGGCGACGGTGGCGCTAGGGTTTTGCGGCGCTGGCTCAGTATCTAGGGCATGGGGCGGCCGCAGACGGAGCTAGATGAAGGAGGCAGGTGCTTGGGTTCAGCTTTTATGGGGTGGCGATGCGGCTGGCTGGGCCCAAGTGAAACTGGGTCTCGGAGAGGGAGCGAAGCAGGGAAGCGGGGAACTGGGTCGACGGAGAAGGTGGGCCGCGTGGGAGGAAAGCTGGTGCTGGGCCGCGACTCTGATGAGGAGAGGGGAGAACGGAAGAGCGGGAGCGGGCCGACTGGCCTTGCTGGGCTGCGTGGGATGGGCTTCCAGCAGGGAGAGGGAGAGAGAGAGAGTTAAGTTTTTTTTCAAATATTTTTCAAATCTAGTTTCAAATCCATTTGAATCATTTTGAATTTTAGACAAAGCCACACATTCCAATAATTCTAATGCACCAGCATGTATGCACAAACAAGTTGCTAAACCTTATATTTCATTTTAATTTTAACAAAGTTTTTTTTCTAGGTTTAAATGCTCATAAAATACCAAATTAAATCAAATTTACCTATTTTAAAATCTTGTAAATTTTAGGGCGTTACAATTCTACCCCCTTAAAATGAATCTCGTCCTCGAGATTCGGAAGACGTCGACTAGGAGATGGGGATACTCCGTCTTTGGATTCCTCTATACTTCCTCATGTAGTTCCATCTTCTTGATAATGATCCCACTTTACTTTGCATACCTATTAATCTTACTCCAAGTATCTTGCCAAACTGATTCCAAAATTCTGATAGATACTCCAAATAATACTCAGGTAACTCCAATCACTAGGCCACCTTCCTTTTTAGTCCATACTTATTAGACATCTTTCTTCATATGTTCACCTTCCAATGGAGACTTTTCACTTTCTTGGTCCAAAATAGGCTCTGTCACCAACTTTAAAACTTTAATGACTACATATGCTCAGGTTAAGTACTCAACTCTCAAGCACATTTCTAAATCCATGGTGTCGTCTGAATCTTCTTAGCATAACTCTCCTTTGCTAAGGGCATCGACCATGACTCTGCTTCTCGAAGTGATAGCACTTTTCCAAGTCGTAAAACCTTGATTGCTTCAATCCAACAATGATGTCACAAGCTCAAAACCATCTTAGTGAAGATATCCTTTAGATTCTTATGATCCACCTAGATGTCACTTGTTATGCCCAAGTAGATAGTACCTCATGCTCCACAATGGATAACTCCAGATCATACGTCAGATATTCCATCTCATGTTTTCTTACATACGCCTCTACTTTTTCTTCTTGCATAAGGACACATCCCACACCTTGACAGGGTGCATCCTAGTGGATATAAAGCTTTTGTTCGGATCTGGCAAAGCTAATACTTAGGTTTTACTTCAACCTCTCTTTTTTTTACTCCTTCAAAAACTTAGCTGAGGTCTCTTGATCTGAACTTAAACCTTCTCTAGTAACACTATCAATATCTTGATGGTCTTGGATAAACTTCCCTTGAACCTCTAACCAAACCTCATTATTAAAAACTCTGAGTTTCTCTCACATCTTTGAGTGGGTTCCTATCACATCATTAACTTTCTTCAATCCAAACCTTCTTGTCATGCTTAGTATATCATTAGGATTTCCTAAGACTCCATAGAACCATCTGTAGTTATCAGATATCTCATTCCTATATCATCAACGCCTACTTGTCCTAGGTATGTTGAAGATTGGACTCCCAGCTGAGGATAGCTTGAATTGCAAGGCCATATTGACAAATGCATCCATTCCTCGTAGATGATCCAATAACTTATCAACTGAGCAAATGATACTTACTCTGGATGATGAAGCCCTTAAGTGGTATACATCCTCTGAGTATACACCTTCTAATAGGTCATTCTCATATTCCCTAGGTGCAGGTTGAATATCCTCATACTCAATTCTTTCTCCTAATGGTGTTATTAGAAGCACCGAACGTTGGGCATACTTAATCACTCCCTTACAAGCAGACAACCATCCCTTTCCAAGGATAACATTAATGTCCATTAACTCCAAAACTATAAGGTTTGCCTGAAAGTTTACCTCCTTTATGTCAAGACTAACTTTTGGGCATATGCGGTTTGCCTTCATTTCTCCTCCTCGAGAGCTAAGTATCAGGGGTTTCCTCATTGGAAGCATAGTTATCTTATGATCTTCTACACATTCCCTAGATATAAATTAATGTGACACACTAGGGTCAATCAAAACCATGGCAGTGGCTGAGCTTACTACAATCAAACCACAAACGACCTCATTAGCTCCATGAGTGGTAATCAGATCCACATTGTTTAACCTACCTTGAATATTGTTTCGCTTTAACTTATTTCCTTGCACCTGCTCCTTATGGACATTCTGTTCTGACTCCTGCTGCTATTGACTTTGGTTTTGATTACTCTTAGCAAACTTCTCAAAACAATCGTTCTTATAGTGTTCAATCTCACCATAATCATAATCTTCTTCACTAGTAGAAGTATTTGTCTCATCAAAGTGTAGTAGGAGGTGACAGACATGGCTCTTGAGAACTAAAATGCTACACTTCATCATTGGGTTGCTGATACTGATCCTGATCTGTACTCTCAAGTAGATTCATAGGGCGTAACTGATATTCTGCTTGTGTAGCAAAACGAAGACGAGTGTTTCTTAATTGGCGCTGAACGTCAAGCTTTCTCTTCTTCTCTTTCATCTCTCGACGCTTATTCTCAATTATATTTGCTCTATCCACCAATGTCTGATAGTCGACATACACCACAGTCATCAGCTATAGTTGCAAACCATCATTCAGTCATTTTAAAAAGCATTTTTGCTTCTTAGCATCACTATCCACCCCTCTTGGAGCATAGCATGACAATTGAGTGCACCAGTTACGATACACACACACGGACATAGATCCTTGCTTCAAATTGAGAAACCCTTCTTATTTAAGTTCTACCTCACCTAACGGAATATGGTAGGACCTGAAATTCTCCTTGAATTCCTGCCAAGTGATAGCAGGAGCATTGTTGGGACGCCCATATTGGTAAGACTCCCACTAGTCTTGTGTTGCACCCTAGAGTTGGCCGGACACAAAAAGCACCTTCTCATGGTCATCACACTGAGCTATGTCTAATTGTCGCTCCACATCTATAAGCCAGTCATCAGCTGCTTGTATGAGAGAATGTCTGTGGGTATCCCTTCATAAATTCACCACATTTGTCAATAGGTGGTGCTTGATGCGGGTGGTTCAACACACTTTAAGCAATAGTTTGCAATAACTGAGTCTACGTCGTCAAAGTTTGTTCTATAGATGGAGGATTAGGTGGCGGTGGATTAGAATTGGCAGGATTCCTTCCTAGTGAGAGCTAGAATCTACAAAACCGCCTTCACTTTGGCTACCCCCTTAAGAAAAGATCAACTGGGGGACACAAGGGCAGCTTGCACCTCCTTCCAGATGAGCTAACTAGTATCAAGATGTGCTGACATCCCAATGATACTCTCGTGTATGAGCAAAAACAAGAAATCTGAAATTCCTCATGAGCAGAAAAACAATAACACAGTAAAATAGTTGTAACTCTCATTTTGTTAATCCAATAGAGCTGTAGTTTTTATTGTTGGAAAGCTTATCAAATTCTCCACAACTTCCTTATAGAACACTTTTCCAAATTCTGCAATTCAGGTAGTCGCAAGCAGTGCACAACAGAAACTATTCTAGGCTTCAGACAGCATCGATGTATCATCTTGTGATTTTTATAACTCCATAACCAACATAGCAATCAGGTGATTCTTGTGGTCAGAGAAAGATATTGAAGTATAATGTCGTCCAGAATTTTGTCATGATTTTTGGTAGTCCAAAGACAGAGATATAAACTGATAAAGATAAGTTGCACCGAAGGCAGGATAGAGAAAATAGGAGAGAACCAAAACCCAACTATTTATTTCATTAATCCTTATACCTTAGGCCTATAAACTAAATGAAATTGTGGGAACACTCACAAGATTATTTCATTCATTACAAAGATTCAAAACAAGCATAAGCACCATGACAATTCAACAAAGCAATAAAGGTGCACAACTCAATCATTGACTCAACATGCGATACTATCGTCCTCATTGTACTAGGGGTAACAATCCTAAGACTCGTCTTCAGATTACGCAAGAAGGTGGTGAGGAACAGTTCTAAAAGCATATCAAATCAAGGGGTGAAGATGAAAACAAAGACTTTAAAATAAGTATCAAGGTAGAGATGAATAGCAAAGGTAGAGATATAGTAGAGAAAAAAATATCAAGGTTCATAGAGCAAGGGTTTTTGTAGCAACTTCTAAACCTTAGAACCACCGGTTTCTACTAGGCTTGCGTCCTACAGTTAGCATTGCTTTGATACCACTTTGTAGCACCCGGTTTTTAGGATAAAACTAGATACACAACATATGTGAGCCCAGAAAGTCAAATCTCACATATTGCTACAAATAAAAGTAATATCAATAGACAATGCTTAATATATAAAATACTTTGTATAACGGACATTACCTTAGATAGCAAACAACGGAAACACAACTTTAATCTTCGGGTGAAGACTCCAATTCCACATGGACAACTGACTGGTTGATCACAAGCCTATTTCCTCCTAACTCTAGCAATCTGGTACCCATCCAGGATTTTTATCCAAATATTTAAAAAGTAAAGCAAGCGTAATTACATGTTGTACTCAACAAATAAAACATGGGGTTCATGAGGCTCAAAAGGTTGACACTGGTTTACTGTGATTAGCTTTTAGTGAGTCATCTTTTAGCAATTGGATGGCAACAAGTTTATTCACAAGCCCATATAAACACATGATCAGGTAAACATGAATAATGAATAGCATAAACAATAATCATTAATGAGCATCTTTATCATCAGTATCATCAGTGTTCATCACCTATTCTGTAAGGGTCCAAGGCCGCTCATGACCGTGAGCACGGCTGATATACCAGTTTTACACTCTATAGAGGTTGTACACTTTCACTGTGAGTCGTGATTTACCCCTTCGCCCGAGGTAGCTAATCTCTTGACCCACTTCCAAGGAAGGTTGGCAGGGTTCACTATGAAGCCTGTCAAAGGTTTGTTAACAACTTAGGGCCATTAGATTCACTTGGCAAACAGATGTAGAGCCCCCCTTCCCGATGGCATAATGACGCGCAGCCTATACACAAGAGGACAGAGGTCGCACTATACCCGATTCGGTAAGCCATTCTTATGCCATAAAGGCAACCTCTAACAAGCTAGAAAAGGTCCTCATACTGAGATAAAGCTAGAGCCATGTAGTCCTCATAGTTGTATAGTAAGTCACGGATGTTCGCTTACACATAAGTCCTTAGGGACAGGAATCTAGAGCACCATAAAAATAGTCCAATGCTCTAGCCCCCTTGTTCCATGTTGCTAAAAAGCATCTTTTAGTGTTTATTGTATATACCATTAGTCAAGTTACAAGATCATGGTTTAGTTGAGCACTAGCAAAGCTACCCAATGCATATCCTATAGGAGATAAGGTATAAGTACAATTCTAGGGAATCCCTATCAAGGTGACACATGCAATATGAATTAAATGTATTAAAGTTTATAGAAAATAAGGATGATCCCATGTTATACTTGACTTAAACTCAGATCATTCTTCTATTGAATTGTAACCTCCAAAGGACTTTTTCTGGATCACCAACTTCTTTTATATCACCAACGCAAAGCTCACCGACTGTACATGATCATAAAGCACCACACAAGCATCCATGCAATCATACACGAAGCAAACAATAGATCTAAATTAGAATAATACACCAAACATAAAATCAAGATGAAAAGTTTATAAAACGAATCTATGTCTCGCTACGAGCACACAAACACGAAAAACACTCTAATCAGAGCTATAACGAAGAAGTTATGAATTAAACAATATTTCCTTTAATAAAATAATAGATTAAATCTAACCTCGAATTTCAAAAGTTGAAAATATATTTAACAGTAGCTTGAACATGTAGATTACTCAATTACAAATCTAAGGCAACTTAAACGGGTCAAATCGCAATTAAAACAAAGAAGTTATGGCCAAAACAAGATCAGTGGCACTTCTATAAATAGCTAGAACTTGATTTTAGAATTTAAATTAATAAAATTGGATTTTAAACTGAGTGGCGGGCATGATAAAGAAGAAGTATAGGGGTTCTTTAGAAAAAGTGCAGGGACGACGGGTTCTATTACGCGAAATTGTAGGGCCCGTTTGAAAGATTGCCGGCCGAAAGGGTACCGACCAATCTCAGCCGTTCGATCGTAGATGGGCGGCGGAGATTAGAAGACGGGGAGGGAGAAGAGATGTTGGCGCCGGAAACAGAGCCGAGGGCGGCGGTGGACATGGCCAGCAGCGAGAGACCTCGTCGGCGCGCTTGCAATCGACCCTAGAGGCCACGGGAGAGCAAACCGAAAGCACGGGGAGACGGAGAAGGAGATGGCGAACTCACCACGAACAAAATCGAAGGCAGGAACGGAACGTGGTTGGCGGGCGGCTCGGTAGGGCGACGGTGACGGCGACGCTAGGGTTTTGCGGCGCTGGCTCGGTAGCTAGGGCACGGGGCGGCCGCGGACAGAGCTAGATGGAGGCGGCGGGTGCTCGGGTTCGGCTTTTATGGGGCGGGAAGATGTGGAGTGCACGGCAAGGCGCGGCACGGGATGGCATCAGACTCTCGCGGAGGACATAGTCCAGGTCGGCTGCGGCACGAGGAAGAAGGCGGTGCCGCTAATGCATGGGGTCGGGCTGACAGTGACATACAGCGTGGAGAGAGGGGAGCACGGCGATGCGGCTGGCTGGGCCCAAGTGAAACTGGGCTGCGGAGAGGGAGCGAAGCGGGGAGGCAGGGAACTGGGCCGGCGGAGAAGGTGGGCCGCATGGGAGGAAAGCTGGTGCTGGGCCGCGGCTCTGATGAGGAGAGGGGAGAGCGAAAGAGCGGGAGCAGGCCGGCTGGCGTTGCTGGGCTACGCAGGATGGGCTTCCAGCAGGGAGAGGGGAGAGAGGGAGAGTTAAGTTTTCTTTTTTTCCAAATGTTTTTCAAATCCATTTGAATCATTTTAAATTTTAAACAAAGCCACACATTCCAATAATTCCAATGCACCACCATGCATGCACAAACAAGTTGCTAAACCTTATATTTGATTTTAATTTTAACAAAGTTTTTTTCTAGGTTTAAATGCTCACAAAATACCAAATTAAATCAAATTTACCTATTTTAAAATCTTGCAATTTTTAGGGTGTTACACTTTGCTACTTGAAAGTGATTTCCTAGGTTGTTTTACTAGAATGGCAGTGGGGGCTACATATCATATGGTCTCTGTTATATAAAAAAATTATAACTTTCTCATGTGACGTCGGATTATCTGAAAATTATAGATCTCAACACGATTTGCAACTCGATTTACAACAATTTTTTTTATCTAAGACACTTTAGATGACCAAATATTGGTTTTAAGTTACTAGATTTGGGAGCTCAAATTTTTAATTTTTTTAGATGACCTCGCGGTGTATACCAAAGTTGTAGCTCTTTATGAGTTCGGTAACTTTTTTATTTGATACTGTATAGAGGCCAAAATGTTCATTTTAGTTTATCGGATTTTTGAATTTTTCAAATGACATCAGATGTTGGCAGGGCATGGTTTATACCAAACTTCTTGCTCCTAATGTGCGACAATTTTGTATTTTAAAACTTATTTATTTGAGATCATTTGGATGAATTAATACTCATTTTAAGTTATTAGATTTTGAAATTTAAATTTTTGAATTTTTTAATTGACAATATACCACAAAGTTGTTGTGTTCGGTGAAATCTAAAACTTTCTGAGTTGAAATTTATCATTTGAGATCATCCAGGATCCGAAATATTCAATAAACAATTACATGCCCCATGTTGCACATATATGTCACATTACCAAAGCCACCTTTGAAATCACTCTGAACATTTTTAGCGGATAATTTATCAGATTTTCGGAGTTAATTTGTGTGTTTTGTCTGGTACTCGAGGGTGGGGTGGTCTCTGAAAATTCAGCAATAAGTTCAGGGTGACAGAACGGACTTGACACCAGAGATAATTAATTTTCATTAACTGTATACATGATATTGATTCATAAAACTTTTGATATTCATGTAACATAAGATTCTATTCCATGCTAGAGCACGGGTTACTGGGTTAATATACTAAAGCCAATTATTAAATGTATAAATACATTTGTAGATCTATTGATTTATGGACGTGATACAGGTGAGATGCTGGTTGGGCCAGCAAGGGCGTTGTTTATGGATGAAATCTCGACTGGACTCGACAGCTCGACCACATTCCAGATTGTGAAGTCAACCGATTTTTTTTATTTTTTAGCATTTTTTTTGAAAAATTTTCACAAATATGCCCATGAAGGTATGATTTCAAAATCTGGACCCTTAGCTCGGCGCCGAGATTACACGTCTTGGCGCTATTGTTGCTGGCGCCGAGGTCTTGGGCTCGACGCAGACGTGGCGCTGACTTGGCAGGCAGCTCGGCACCGTAGATCTTGGCGCCGAGCTTGGCGCCATAGATCCTGGCGTCGAGCTTGACGCCAATATCTATGGCGCCGAGGTGGTGTTTTAACCCGACCCCCAACCTTCCTGCCCGAGCCTTCTTTCTCTTCTTTCTCCCCCTCTCGGGGTTTTTCTCTCCCCACCTCGCCCTACCTCACAAATCGGCATATTAGACCTTGAAAAGTTTGATTTGATCCGTAAATCTTCGAGAGCAAGGTATCATCGCTCCCCTCCTAGTTTTTTTCACATCGATTTGGTATATATTAGTCAAATTTTTCAACCTAAGAATCGTCATTACTTATGGTTTCGTACAATTTTTAATATTTAAATTATACAACCGTAGGATGCCAAGGCGTGAAAAAGCTAGCAAACCAGGTAACCTCAGCGCATGTTGTTATGTTATGGCTTTATTGCTGTGCATCAAATGGGAAACCCTAGATTTAGGGTTTAATGTTAATTGTTTTCGGTTCTTAGAACGAAATTGGTTGAATTATAGTTATGGCCGGACGACTAGAAATGCCTTCGACCCATTGTCTCTGCCTAGTGGTGTTCTAGTGCCCATGTGCTTTTGCGGTGATCCTTACAAGGTAGCCAAGTCCGATGAAGAGGACACGTATAGGCAGATGTATTGGATGTGTTCCAATTTTACGTTTGAGCCTATACTTCGTCAGCGCCGCATTAACAAGATGACGAGGAATTGATGTTGTATCATATGACATCTTGCATGATTTTTTTTGTTTTGTAACAATTGTATTTTTTGCAGACCCTTCCACCATTCTGTGATTTTGAGTAGTGGATTGACACTGAGATCAAGCCCGAGGACAAGGAATGGATGTAGAACTGTTGTGGTGGGAGGCAGAGGACAAGGAGATGATGGAGAAGAGACGTGGATAGGAGGCTGTAAAAAAGGATCACAAGGAAGAGGAGGAAAGGAGGCGTGTTGTTGCATACATGGAGGAGAGAGAAGAAGCTTGAGCGTGCACGCCGAGCGAAAGAAGCGATGGAGGAGAATTCTGATGCCCTGAGGAAGAGAAAGTGGCATCGTTGCACTCAGTAGTCTCCATGACTTGCTAGTTCTATGGTTTATTCATAGACAATGTTGTCTACTGTCGGCACGTACTTCTAGTATTATTGTGTTGTTTAATGTGGCATAGTATTGGACTTTTTATTATGTAGTTGTTTTCATTATTTGTGGTCATAATATTCAGTATAATATTGCGGACGTAGTGAAATGTGATCACGTGCTGCAAACAAAACCTAACGAAGTAGAACATTATATAATTCAACACACAAAACACATGAAATGACATATGAGAACATGTACCGAACCAGGGTACAGAGTTCCTTAGACTAAACCTAATATGCCTTAGGTAATTAAACCAAGCAACAAACACATGGATGTGCCATGTGAATAAGATAGGGTCATCCTAGTAGTGTGGCCACATAGCAAATTGTGTTGCACCTTCTCCATAGTAGCCTCCCATTGTTGGTGGTGGTGGTGGCGGGGGTGATGGCGGAGGCCCCTTGTTCTTGTGGTTAGGGCAGGTGCAATATGGATCATTGCAGAGTGCCTCCTATGAATCGACACCATTATTGTTGTCGTCCTTTTCGTCGTCCTTGTAACCGCTGCTAACTTCCCTTTCTAGATCGAAGATACAGTCCTGTAGGTAGTAGATGTACTCCGTATGCGGATAAATAGGTCGAGGATCGACCTACCTATTGAATCCACAGTTTTCTTCGGCCAAGGAAGACTGCAATAAGTATGTCATGTAAGTTGTATAGAAGAGGAACATATTGAAGAAACAAATAGTAATAGCAATAACCCATGCTCGCGGGCATTTGAAGAAACGACGACCTCCATCTATTCCCTCGGTGAACATCTGCACTAGGCAGTCCTCACCATGCATGCATTTTGGCCACTCTTCTTTCCGTTCATCGTATCCTCTTAGTAGTGCCTCTTTGGTGAAATCATTTTTGCTCTTAACTAGGAACCTCTCATAAAGAGCTTCCTCAAAGAAATCGGGACCAAGAGAACCCTCTCACATAATGGTAGTTCCCTTCCCCTTTCCTCTCCCTCTAGACGACCCTCCAGACATTGGTACTGCAATGAAAGAAAATACTACATGGAAGAATATCTGCCTTCCATCCTTCCATGCATTTAGTTTTAGGATGTACTCATAATGCATGCCTGGATTCACCGCTTTGATTGCATTGAAAAGTACTGGCAGCTGCTCATACCCATCCTCCCAGTCCCCATATATCATCTTTCACGCTCGCTGCTTAGCCCTCCAAGCTTTACCATAAGTTATCACATAACCTCCATACAACGCCTCAACGGTCTTGATAATTGTCCTAACCTTCATGTTGTGTTCTCCCTGCAATATTCCCATCAACCGCTTGGCAATAAGGGTAGATGTCAACTGTCGATGCCTCAGTGTCAGCACATGGTCAGCACAATTGTGTGGCCCGATAACTTTTATGATCTTCCACTTTTCGGTGACCTTTTGCTTCCTTGCACAAATCCTCCATGGGCAACGTTCTTTGTCACACACAACTGTGTAATGGCGCTCCGCATATGAATGCAAGACCTTGTAAGGTCTCTTTTGCATCACTGCAAACGCCTACACCACCTCTTCAATGCAGGGAGGTCCTTGAATACCCTCACATTCTCAATTACCATGTTAGGGCCAGCCTCATGAGCTTCTAGGAGCTCATCATCACGTCCTTCTGCACACGTCTGATCGGAATGAGCAAGATCGCTAAACTCGTGAACTCTTGGATCACGGCGATCGGAAAAGATACGCCTCAGCATCTCAACATCACTCTCTGTCAGCTCTCCAACAGGACGATCATCGTCAGAATCAAGAGACCTTGCCATCTTATATGGATCCGAATCATTCATAATTTCAACACTATTAGACCCACGGAATCCATCTCCACAGTGCACTTGCGCAGCAATAGGGGGCACATCCACATTGTCAGGAATGTCTCCTGTAACATAAGTAGAGAAATGAGAAAAGAATGAAAGAAATGGATGTAAGGAAGGGGGTAATCTCCCAATAACCATGCGGATAAGACACTTACTCGGATGATTCTGTGTCTAAGGGATCTCATGAGGAGGATCTATCACAACAACATGAGTCTGACAAGCATCTCCAACTACCACATTGGGGGTAGATTGACCATCAGGAACTGTAGATGCAACCTCCACATCTATATCAGGTTCCGGGACGGGAGGGTCGAAGTGTACCTGCTGACCCATTGGTGGGGAAAACCCATGAGGGATGGGATCAACTAACACCCGACGCACAACCACATCCAAATATTGCAGCTGGCTCTTCATAGCCGATCTCACATAGTTCTCCCACTGATCTGCACACCTAATTGGGATCATTCGCCTGAGGATGTTGGGAGAAGAACCTAGGTGCAGTACACCCTCAACTGCAATGCCATCATCATCATCTTCAAGGCAATGCAGCTCCTCCCGAGTCCTTGCAACAATCTCACTAAATGAAGGCCTATCATTGAATAGCATAGGCACGCTTTGCATGTCAACAAACTCAACATATCCATAGCGATCGCATTCAATGGTGCCTCCATGATATATGGTCACTAGGTTGTCTATCTAGTTCAAACACATAACAAAACACATGTCCTTTAGTCCAAATTAGACGATAGATAGTACCTAACAGGTACTTTCTAACTACAAACTAAGTACATAAGATAATAACTACGTGTGTGTGTATATATATATACAGTGTACTCACAAAATAGCTATGTCTATGTACTTATGAATATATGTTTCTATCTATCTACGTATCTAACTATATCTATATACCTATGTTTCTATCTATCTACATATCTATCTCACTAGATCACTAACTAAATCAACTACCTGAGTCATCACATTAACTAGTAAATAATAAATAATCGAACTACTACATTACAATCAAAGCTAACTAAGCACCTACGTTGCATATTCACAATTTTTACCAGGAGCGGTAGGGCGCTGCAGGGCCCGGGGATGGCGCGGCCGCGGGCGTGGCCGAGGACGGCCGGCGCGGGCGGTGATGGCCGCCGAGGGCGAGGGGCCAGCGCGGCCGAGGGCGGGGGAGGGGATGGCCGCCGAGGGCGAGGGCACGGGCGGGGACGGCCGCCGAGGGCGAGAGCGTGGGCGCGCGGGCGGGGACGGTGCGGCAGCGGTGACGGGCGGTAGAGAGAAAGAGAGGAAGAGAGAAAGGAAGGGAGGGTGCATACGTAAGAGAGGGCTTGACGCCAGGATTGTTGGCGCCAAGCTCGGCGCCAAGATCCACGGCGCCAAACTCGGCGCCAAGATCCACTGCGCCAAGATGGCTGCGATGTCAGCGTCCGTGCCGCCAACGTGACCCCGAGCTCAGCGCCAACAACGATGGCGCCGAGCTAAGGGTCTAAATTTTAAAATCATACCTCTAGGAACATATTTGTGAAAATTTTTCAAAAAAAGGGCTAAAAAAAATCGGTGAAGTCAATAAGGCAGTTTATCAACATCCTTGGAGGCACAGCCGTGATATCTTTGCTGCAGCCTGAGCCCGAGACGTACGAGCTGTTTGATGACATCATACTGCTCTCAGATGGGCAGATAGTGTACCAGGGCCCACGGGAGGATGTTCTCGAATTCTTTGAATCAGTGGGGTTCAAGTGCCCTGAGAGGAAGGGCATTGCTGACTTCTTGCAAGAAGTACGTATACTTCCTCCATTAACTATCTCCACAAAGAATAATATTTGATCTGTGATATAGTATCCTTTTGTGAAAATGCAAATATTGAGCACGTTACCTCGAGGAAAGATCAGAAGCAGTACTCGGCACGGCTTGAGGAGCCCTACCAATACGTGTCTGTGAAGCGACTATCATGCTCCTTCCAATCATTTCGCACTGGCAGAGCCATAACAAGTGAGCTTGCCATTCCGTTTGACAAGAGCAAGAGCCATCCAGCTGCGCTGACAACCTCAAGGTATGGCGTCAGTGCCAAGGAGCTACTCAAGGCAAATTTCGACCGAGAAATCCTTCTCCTAAAGAGGAACTCCTTTGTTTTCATCTTTAGAGCCTTCCAGGTGACTAGGACCAGGTCAAAACAAATTGTTTGGAATATGTTTAGAAGTTACAACAATATAGCTAACCATCTTCTTCTTGTTTTTTTCACATGGTAGCTGATTTTATTAGCAACCATTACAATGACCCTCTTCATCCGTCCAAAGATGCATCATGACTAAGTCACTGACGGGGGCATCTACCTGGGGGCGCTTATCATCATAGTGATGGTGGTCGTGTTCAATGGCATGAGTGAACTTGGTTTGACCATCTTCAGATTGCCAGTGTTCTTCAAACAGAGGAATCTCCGCTTTTATCCGGCATGGACATACACTATACCTTCATGGATCCTCATGGTCCCTATCTCGTTTATTGAGGTTGGCGCATTTGTTTTTGTGGCATACTACGTCATTGGGTTTGACCCAAGTGTAGCCAGGTGATGATGTCTAAACCTATTTGTAGTGAGATTGCTTGGCATATTCTTCTGACATCTCTATTCTTTTTTTACCACCCTATAGATCTTTTGGCATGCATGGACTTCTACCTCTCTAGATATAACTGTCCAATATCATTCACTTCGAGTGTATAATAAGAATAGTATTTTTTTATTAGACTTATATTTTGACTAACATCAATTGGTTCTAGATTAGTTATAGTGTGGGTTCAAACAATATGAAGGTTACATGCTTTTGTATTTAAGAAAAAAAAAAGTAAGGCATTATGCAGGCGGGCAGTCAGGTTCCACCAAGCGCTTTGTGGGTTCACCTTTTCTAGGAAGCCAGTGTAATGTCATTCTAATTGGAGAAAGTTTAATGAAAGAAATTTGGCATGCAATAGATATATGATTTCCAAGACTATGGTTCATCTTTTACCTTCCTAAATAGACCAAAGATGCCGCTCATCTAGGCAGGAGAATGCTTAGATGTAACACCTAGCTAGGTATTAGATGCAGCAGTGCTACTCTGCCCTGTGCTAAGATGCTGCCAAGCACCACCTTTTAGAACACTGCTTGGGAATAATTCTAGTATACTTATGAATTTTATGAATGCTTCTGAAGAAATGTATAAGATAATACTATAGGTTATCTTTATTTATCATAGTTTTTCCTCGACAACTATATTTAAACCGCAGTTTTTGGCTTTAGGTTCTTCAAGCAATATCTTCTCCTGTTAGCAGCAAATCAGATGGCAGCGTCTCTCTTTCGATTCATTGGAGGGGCAGCAAGGAACATGATAGTTTCAAATGTCTTATCAATGTTCGTGATTCTTGTCATTATGGTTCTTGGTGGATTTCTTTTATCGAGAGGTAAATAATCAACTTGTTTACCTTTTGGACAGTTTTTTTTGTTTGTTTGTTCTATTTTTCTTTTTTCTGCAAAGAAGCTTTTCAAAATGAAAGTGATTGCTTCTCTTTGAACTGGCAGATAATGTGAAGAAATGGTGGATTTGGGGCTACTGGATTTCCCCGTTGATGTATGTGCAAAATGCAATTGCAGTGAACGAGTTCTTGGGTCACAGCTGGGATAAAATTGTGAATAACTCCATCTCCAATGAGACCCTTGGCGTGCAAATCCTCAAGTCCCGTGGATTCTTTCCAGATGCCAAGTGGTATTGGATAGGATTTGATGCAATGCTTGGATTCACCTTGCTCTTCAACACTCTCTTCACACTTGCCCTTAGATTCCTTGAGCGTGAGTTTCTATGGACCATTCTTGTTTTAGAAAAATTCTCCACCTGAGACCGGACATGGTTCCATCTTATTTTGCAGCTTATGGCAAGTCACATCCATCTATATCTGAAGAGGTACTGAACGAAAAGGATGCCAACTTGAACGGTAATGTTCTTTCTGGTAATATTTTGGGGTCTGGAGATAGTACACATCAAGCAGCAGTCAGAAATTCTGCAAGTGATGAAGATGATTCTGGCCCTATGAAAAGAGGGATGGTCCTCTCCTTTGCCCCTCTTTCGCTCACTTTTGACAACATCAGATATTTTGTTGACATGCCACAGGTAGCTATAAGACTTTAACCCAACAAGATAGAAAATAATTCATCTTATGTTGTTAACATTGAGCCATTCATCATAACCCTCTAAGTATCTTCACACAAAATCAACATTCAGGAAATGAAAGTACATGGCATAACCGAGAACAGGTTGGAACTCCTCAAAGGTGTGAGTGGATCTTTCAGACCAGGAGTGCTGACCACACTGATGGGTGTGAGTGGTGCTGGTAAAACCACTTTGATGGATGTGTTGGCAGGGAGAAAGACTGGTGAGTATATTGAAGGAAATATCAGAATTGCAGGATTTCCGAAGAAACAAGAGACCTTTACGCGTGTATCAGGATATTGTGAACAAAATGATATGCACTCACCTCTGGTGACAGTCTATGAGTCGTTGGTTTTTTCAGCGTGGCTCTGCCTTCCCGCAACTGTTGATCCAGACAAAAGAAAGGTCATTCAAATTAAATAGTTATACTCTGCAGCACCTTTCAATATACATGGTAGGCTTCACTTACCTTTGTGTATGCAGATGTTCATTGAGGAGGTCATGCACCTTGTGGAGCTCAGCCAAATAAGAGATGCTTTAGTTGGACTTCCTGGAGTGGACGGTCTGTCGACTGAGCAGAGGAAGAGGCTGACCATTGCTGTGGAGCTCGTTGCAAATCCATCAATTATTTTTATGGATGAACCAACCTCTGGGCTTGATGCCCGAGCAGCCGCAATAGTTATGAGGGCAGTAAGGAACACTGTAGATACAGGTAGAACTGTGGTCTGCACCATTCATCAACCGAGCATTGATATATTTGAAGCATTCGACGAGGTGGGTGTGATTTCACCTAGGAATACCTTCTGTACTTCTCTTTGTCTTTTAGAGATTTTTTTTTCTCGAAAACACAGGAGAGCTACGCTTCATTGTATTAAGAAGAAAGAAATGTGCTAAAGCTCTACAACACACGCCACACACAACCCGACACAACTTAGAAATCACATTCGCGCCCAAAAATAGAAAGGGTCTTTTAGAGATTTCCTATACCAAGTCTCCAAAATCTTGATGTAGCTTTCTAAAACTCATTTTGTCAAGGGCCTGGTGATCTAGGGTAGGCGGCCCTCGACTACGGAGTTCGTAGTCTCGTGCCGTTGTCTTCCGATCGCGAAGGTTATGCCCCTCACGGCAGCTCGGGCTTGAGAGCGAGAGAGAGAGAGAGATTAGGGTAATTGATCTTGCTTAAAAATTCCCAAAACCAACGTGCGGTTACAATATATATAAGGTCACGGCCTCAACCAACCAACTAAGACTCCTATAATTAAGGTACTTAAAATAGAAAGCTATTTCTAATTTCCTTCTTAGCCACGTGAGGTGACCGAGTCCTGGGCCTCCTCGTGGCCATCTCCTGCGCGTGCTGTGCGTTCGGCACGACGGCGTACATCGCGGGCGCGTCGCGTACGGTTGTACATACGCCCGTACATGACATCTCTCTCCCCCTTGAGAATCAGCTCGTCCTCGAGCTGGAAGTCTGGAAAACGCGAGGTGAAGGAGTCCAAATCCTCCCAAGTGGCCGACGCAACAGGCTCGTTCTTCCAGCGCACCAAGACCTGGCGCACGCCGCGCGCAAGCCGAGCCTTGACGACGTGTTCTGGCTCCGGCACCGTGGCGCCGTTGTGGACGACCGGCAGGGGCGGTGGTGCAGACGGCGGGGCACCCACCCACGGCTTGAGGAGGCCGACGTGGAACACATTATGGAGTCGGGCACGAGGAGGTAGCTCCAGCCGAACAGCGACGTCGTTGATCACTTCCACGACGCGGTACGGCCCGAAGTAGCGCGGCTTCAGCTTCCCGGTGGCAGCGGTGTCTAGCGAGGCGACTGGGCGGTGACGAAGACGAAGTAGAACCTAGTCGCCCAGCTTGTAGGAGACGGCGCGGTGCAACTTGTCGTAGTGGCGCTTCTGGGTCGTTTGCGCCTGCTCCAGGCAGTAGCGCACGTCCTGCAGGAACTCGTCACGTTCCGCCATTGTCTTGGCGACAGCTGCGACACGCGTCTCCCCGGGTTCATAGGACCGGATGCTCAGGGGGTCGCGGCCATACACCACGCGAAACGGCGTGTCGCGCAAGGAGGACTGGTAGGCCGTATTGTAGACAAACTCCGCCCATGGGAGCCACCGGAGCCATTGCCTTGGACGATCCCCTGTAAAACAGCGCAAATACATGGTGATGACACGGTTAGCGGCTTCTATCTGGCCATCGGACTGGGGGTGGAAAGCCGTCGTCATGTGTAGCTTGGCCCCCATGAGCCGCATCATCTCTTGCCAGAACTTTGAGGTGAACACCGGATCCCTATCCGACACCATGGATTGCGGCATGCCATGAAGACGAATGATCTCGGCGAAGAACGCCTGGGCCACGGACTCCGCGGAGTATGGGTGCGCAAGCGGAATGAAGTGGGCGTACTTGCTGAAACGGTCCACCACCGTTAGGATGACCGACTTGCCTTTCACCTTGGGGAGAGCTTCTACGAAGTCGAGGCCAATGTCACTCCACACCACCGAGGGCACCGAAAGAGGAAGCAGCAGCCCGGCAGGATGGAGGTGCTCCGCCTTGTTGCGCTGGCATGTGGCGCACGCGCGGACGAAATCCTGGACGATGGTCCGCATGCCGGGGAAGTGAAAATCCCGACGCAGCCGATGGAGAGTGCGTTGGACGCCCTCGTGACCGTCCTCGTGCACGGCAGCGAGGAGCTCCTGCACCAACGGCGAATCCGAGCCGATGTAAATGCGCCCGCCATAAGTGAGGAGGCCATCGCGCACCGCCCACGGTTCGGCCATTGTGTCAGCCGTGACCTCGTCGCGGAGCGCCACGAGCGCTGGTTCGGTCTGCTGGGCGTGGCGGAGCCGGTCGAAGAAGTCAAACCGCGGGGCGGACAGAGCGAGGACCGTGCCGGCCTCAACGTCGCAGTCGGTGACCCGGCGGGAGAGGGCATCGGCGACGGTGTTCTGGGCACCCGGCTTGTACTCAACCACGAAGTCAAAACCGAGAAGCTTGCCCACCCAGTGGTGTTGCGGTATCGTGGCCAGCCTCTGATCGAGCAAGTACTTGAGGCTGTAGTGATCTGTCTTCACTGTGAATCGCCGGCCCCAAAGGTATGGTCTCCAGTGGCGGACGGCGTGCACCAGGCCAATCAACTCCCGCTTGTATGCGGCGAGGGAGCGGTGTCGGGGTGCAATGGGCTTGCTGAAGTATGCCAGGTGAAGGGTCGAGATGGCGGACTAGAGGGGGGGTGAATAGTCTTTTTCTAAAATTAATCGCGTCGGCTAACCGATATAATTGCGGAATTAAAACTATCGGTCTAGCCAAGACTATACCCCTCAATGTATGTTCACTAGCACCTTGCAAAGATAACAATTATGCAACAAAGGTGCTGGGCTAGCTAGAGCTCTCCTAATCAATTCTAGGTGCAAGGTCACACAAACCTATGCCACTAGTACTTTATGCAATGAGGGAGCTCCTACACATGCTAGTAAGCAAAAGCACAAAGCTAACTAAGCTCACTAGCAATGCTCAATAACAAGGCAACTAATGCCTAATTAGAGAGCGCAAATACTTAGCTACACAAACTAAGCAATGTGACTAACAAGGTTACTAAAACCAAATTAGCCACGCAAGGGAGCTACTTCTATGCTACACAAGCTAGAAGGTAATTAGCAAGCTACACAAGCTATCTAATTACAAGAGCAACTACACAAACTTAATATATATAAAAGTAATTGCAAGCTTGTGTAATGGAGATGCAAACCAACGGGAAGAACAAGGTAGACACGATGATTTTTCTCCCGAGGTTCACGTGTTTGCCAACACGCTAGTCCCCGTTGTGTCGACCGCTCACTTGGTGGTTCGGCGGCTAATTAGCATCACCCGCTAAGCCCGCACGCCGGGCGCCGCAAGAACCCACCCCTTAGTGAGGGTAGCTCAATGACACGCTTTACTAGAGTTGCTCTTCGCGGCTCCCGCGGGGCGAGCACAAGTACCCCTCACAAGCTCTTCTCCGGAGCTCCGCACAATCTTCTTGCGGGCTTCGATGGAGACCACCACCAAGCCGTCTAGGAGGTGGCAACCTCCAAGAGTAACAAGCACCACCGGCTTGCAACACGATCACCTAGTGCCACTCGATGCAATCTCACGATGCAATCGCACTAGAATCGCTCTCTCACACTATCGGATGAACACTATCATGTATGTGTGAGATGGAGGGCTCCCAAGCACTACTACACAAGCCACCAAGGCTCTAGTGTGCTCAGCTGCCGGCCCAAGGCCGGCCATGGCCTCTATTTATAACCCCATGGGCAAATAGAGCCGTTACCCCTTCACTGGGCAAAACTCGGGCCGACCGGACGCTCCGGTCCGATCGACCGGACGCTGGACCTCAGCGTCCGGTCACGCGATACTCGCCACGTGTCCCCTGCGTTCAACGGTCATCTTCCGATCCCAACGGTCATCTGCCGACCGGACGCAGCACTTCAACTGACCGGACGCTGGACCCTCAGCGTCCGGTCATTTCCAGTAAGCTCCCGAGCATGACCGGACGCGTCCGGTCAACTCGACCGGACACAGCCCAGCGTCCGGTGCTTAACCCTAAGCACTGTGCCGACCGACAGCCTGACCAGACGCACCACTTCAGCGTCCGGTCGTTTCGGACTCAGCGTCCGGTCACTGTTAAACAGTGCGTCCGGTCGTTTCGGACTCAGCGTCCGGTCACTGTTAAACAGTGAGACCGAATTCCTTTCTCCTCTATCTTCTTCACCCTTGGTCCAATGAGCTAACCACCAAGAATTTGCATCCGGTGCAGTAGAAAATAGGCATTCCATTTTCCCGAAAGCGCCGAATCCCGCCGAGCTTGCGTAGTAGATCACTCGAAACCCATCTCACCCCTACAAACACCACCTCCTTTGTAAATGTGCCAACACCACCAAGTGTACACCACCATGTGTATGTGTGTTAGCATTTCACAATCATTTCCCAAAGGATGTTAGCCACTCAACTTGCCACGCCACTCGATCCTAGCGACAATGCAAAGTTAGATCACTCGAGTGGCACTAGATGACCGATATGCAAACAAGTTTGCCCCTCTTGATAGTACGGCCATCTATCCTAAACCCGGTCATAAACTTCTCTACACACCTATGACCGGTGAAATGAAATGCCCTAGGTTATACCTTTGCCTTGCGCATTCCATTCCATCTCCTCCAATGTCGATGCAACACATGCACCAACACGATCAACAATGATATGATCCACTTCATATCATCACATGATCATATTGGTTCATCGATCTTGACTTCACTTGCTCTTCACCGTTGCCATCGTCCATCGGCGCCAAGTCTTGCTCAAGCTTCACCGCCACGCGGTCCATCACTCCAAAGCCTTTGACTTGCCCTTCACGCTTGCAACCGGTCCATCAAGCCAAGTCTTGTCTTGAT
This sequence comes from Miscanthus floridulus, assembly GCF_019320115.1. Taxonomy (NCBI): domain Eukaryota; kingdom Viridiplantae; phylum Streptophyta; class Magnoliopsida; order Poales; family Poaceae; genus Miscanthus; species Miscanthus floridulus. Next base: position 42,544,946 of record NC_089594.1, read on the forward strand.
CTTCTCCACCTTGATCACATGACTCAATGTCATGTCTCATGTGCATTTAAGCTCCTTCATCATCACATGTGTGAGCTTTGCAACATCTCCAAGCCATTTTCACCTTCATGGCATATGTTGCTCACACACATGTACCTGTGGACTAATCACCTGTGTATCTCACATAAACACAATTAGTCCGCCTAAGTTGTCACTCAATTACCAAAACCAAACAAGGACCTTTCAATCTCCCCCTTTTTGGTAATTGATGACAACTCTACAAAGATATATAAATTAAGCTCTTTTGGATTCATGTTGCTTGCCCAAGCAATTTTACCATGTGAAAATGATTTTGGACAAGTACCACAAACCTGAAATGGTAGTATTAGCTTCCCCTACATATGTGCTAGAGTATTTAATTTGAAGCTTGCACATATGCATAGATTGAAATTGTGGGAGAGTAAATACTACAAAATGATGCTAAGGTGTATAGAATAAACCTTTGAAGCGTGTACTAATCGGAGTTGCACCTTTAAGTTCATCCTTAGCACCATGGTTAGCTAGATAACACTTGGAAATACAAAGCACTAGATACCTCAAGAGATCAACATTAAAAGTAGGGTACTAGCATGATTTGAGAAACATACCAAGTGTCTAGCTATCATCCTATGCATGCTAGTTATCAAATCATCATCCAAGTTCTACAACTAGCATACACCACACAAGCATGCATATTGGATTTAAAAAACTTATGCAATGCAAGCAAGCACATGAATATGCACATATCAAATGCAATCAATCAAAGTTCATGAGCTTGCTCGCATTGCATAAGTTTTTTAAATCCAATATGCATGCTTGTGTGGTGTATGCTAGTTGTAGAACTTGGATGATGATTTGATAACTAGCATGCATAGGATGATAGCTAGACACTTGGTATGTTTCTCAAATCATGCTAATTGATGTCCAAGGAGTTCGAGATGTCAATGATTGGTGAGCTTATATTCTTTCTTGGTTTTCAAGTAAAGCAAATGAAAGAAGGCATCTTCATCTCTCAAGAGAAATACACAAAAGATCTTCTCAAGAGATTCAAGATGGATGAATGTAAGCCAATCAAGACCCCAATGCCTACCAATGGACATCTCGACCTAGATGAGGGAGGTAACTCGGTTGATCAAACTCTCTACCGTTCCATGATTGGTAGCTTGTTATATTTAACTGCATCTAGGCCCGACATCATGTTTAGTGTGTGTATGTGTGCTAGATTTCAAGCTAGTCCTAAGGAAACACATTTAATTGTCGTAAAAAGAATCCTTAGGTATCTTAAGCACACACCAAGCATTGGCCTTTGGTATCCCAAAGGAGCTTTATTTGAATTAATTGGCTATTCTGATTCAGATTACGCCGGATGCAAAGTTGATAGAAAGAGCACATCCGGAGGGTGCCATTTGCTTGGTAGATCACTTGTGTCTTGGTCCTCCAAGAAACAAAATAGTGTGGCTTTGTCCACCGCCGAAGCGGAATACATTGCCGCGGGTGCTTGTTGTGCACAAATATTATACATGAAACAAACTTTACTAGACTATGGAGTAGTTCTAGAGAAAGTACCTCTTCTGTGCGACAATGAAAGTGCGGTAAAACTTGCAAATAATCCGGTTCAACACTCTCGCACCAAGCATATAGATATCCGCCATCACTTTCTAAGAGATCATGTAGCTAAAAATGATATATCACTAGAAGGTGTAAGATCCGAAGATCAATTAGCGGATATCTTCACTAAACCGCTAGATGAAGCTACATTTTGTAGATTGCGGAATGAGCTCAATGTACTTGATTTTAGTAACTTCACTAAAAATTGAGCTTGTGTTGTCCCTTGCATTCATTGTAATATACAACATGTTTAATTTGTGGCAATGCATATAGGGCTTGTCTAACATGGTTAAGATAACCGCCGAAAAGCGTGTGAAGAAGCTTAACCTTGGATCAAACTTGACAAGCAACTAGATTTACTTACAAGTATTACATATGCATGAATGTTGTTTTGTCGTTTTGTTCCATTTGCCCTCTTGTTGCCTATTTTCTTAAAAAGAATTATAGCCTAAGGCAAAATATTTTGAAAAATATGAGGGTTTGAGAGAGGTCACTCACATCAGTCCCAATTGGTGTTTATTTGGATCTTATTCAAGTTGGGACTTGATTGGGAATAGGTAGCGCGAAGGAATGTTGAAGGATTGCTAGAAAAGGTGCACCGGACGCTGCTGTCCAGCGTCCGGTCAGTTCACAGGAGGTGAACTGCTGTTGAAGGAGTGACCGGACGCTGCGTCTGTGCGTCCGGTCAGGAAGGGTTCAGCGTCCGGTCGATCGAAGGATGATCAAGTTGTACTGACCGGACCCTGCCTGCGTCCGGTCATGGACCACCGGACGCGTCCGGTCGCGATTTCAGAGGATTTGGACCTCTCTGAAATCGACCGGACGCTGGGTGGTAGCGTCCGGTCGCTACCACCGGAGCGTCCGGTCAGTGGATCTCGGGCGACTTCAAAACTCTTTTCGGTTTCCTTTTCTATCGTGTTTGGGGGATTATTTATCCGAGCCTTTCCTCTTCCGTGACCTATCCCAAGCCGCCGCCATGCCCTAGCCCGAGCCGCCGCACCGTTGCGCCACAGCCTCCTTGCGCCCAAGCTCGCCGGTCAATCGTTGCCAAGGCTGCCGGTCTTCGCCAAGTACTTTTGCCCTTTCCTCCCATCGATTGGTATGGCAAGTTTTTGTGTTTCAATCTTGATCTCCAATTGTAACCTAGATCAATTTCTAAATTCACTGATTCCCCATTGCATCCAGGGCGTTTGACCTAACCCTAGCCGGTTCCGAGATCCCCCGCGTGACATCTTATCTCTTCTCGGTTCGCTGATCGTCAGGTAGAAAACCATTCGATTCAAATTCGCATCTACATTGCTTTCTCTAATAGGGTTTCGTATCTATTAGACATATAGTATTTATTTGTATATCTATCTATTCTATCGTGCAGCGAGTCGGTTCCGTTGTGTTTCGTCTGGCAGTTGGTAGTCATCTCGGAGCTAAGCTCGCGAGTAAGGATCGAGGCCAAGCCTCGAAAGCGGCAGTTTGACAGTTGATCTTCATCAGCGGCAGTTCACCATCTTGTTAGTTCAGATGGCTCGCACCAAGAATGTTGGTGGTGGCCCAGGTGATGATGATCGGAGGCCCCCGCCTCGTCAGCCAGCCGGATCTAAGGGCAAGTCAACCAAGCAGCTGACATCCAAGAAGCGCAAGTACCCCGACGCTGAGACAGCGAGAGCAGCAGCTGTTGCAGAGGCCGCAGAGCGTGCCGAGAGAGGTGGAACCCGCAGCGGAGTTGTCATTGCAGATCAGCCGGTTTCACCAGCACTGAGAGCTGCGATTGAGGAGGTTGAGCGTCGTCACGGTAGTCCAGCTGGGACTGCCACGTTTGCAGGACGACGGGTCGCCATTGAGGAGGGTCCGTCAGCACAGCAGCAGCCCCCACCAGCAGAGCCTCAGCCAGCCCAGGAGACTCAGGAGAGTCAGGAGACCGAGCCGGCACCTCAGCTACGCCGCTCGAGTCGTACCAGTGCTGCAGTTCCACCGAGGCCAGTTACACAGCGCAGGGGTTCACGCCCTCCGCCCAGACCACAGGGTCCGCCTCCAGTGGTTCACCTCGACTTGAGGGCCGCTACAGCCAGGCAGGTTCAGTAGCTGCGGTTTGTTGAGTTTGAGGTTTGGTTTCCTCCGAGGAGGGATGAGAGAGCAGCTGAGGGGTTCTACACGCCACTGCATGAGGATTTCTACAATGCATATCTTAACAGTGGGGCAGTGTTCAGATCACAGAGGGTCTGTCAGATAGAGTCCATTGTGGCAGCAGCCGGAGAGAGCATTCGGCAATACTTATCATATTTGCCAGGACTGACAGATTTGATTGGATGGACGGGCATATATGTACCATCTTGGGTCCGTCAGTTTTATGCCTCGCTCTACATTGATCCTCATCACAGATTCATTCACTTTGCTTTCAAAGGCAAAGACTACAGAGTGACTAGTGGCAGAGCCAGGGAGATACTGAGGCTACAGGAGCAGCCTGTAAAGATGCATGAGGTGTGCTATGGACATCAGGAGCCTCCCAGGCGTCCTCATCGAGGGCAGGTGCCCCCTACAGATTTAGTGCGGCATTGCTTCAAGGAGCCGTTTGGAGAGGGGTCGAGCAGGAACCCCAGTGACTTGACTCCTACAGCGAGGATACTAGAGGCCATCATCAGGAGGACACTGCTTCCCAGGTTGGGATACAGGGAGGGCCTGACTCGCTTATAGCTCTGGCTTCTCAATGCCATCATGCAGATGACAGTGTTTGACATCTGGGACCTCCTTCTTTCAGAGATGGAGGATACTATAGCTGAGGGATTCAAGGGTCGCAGGCAGCTTCCCTATGCTCACCTCACTGGATCACGTTCCTCATCCGCAGGGTTGTGCTTGATAAACCCCCTGGCATGATGGATGAGTATACAGGTGCCACTACAGAGTTCCCGGCTTACAACCTGTCACAGAGGATCAGACACGCCACTCCTCAGGCACCCAGTCAGCCTAGTCGTCACCCCGACGTGCCAGAGTCTGCAGCTCAGCAGGATGAGATCATCAGAGGGATTGCAGCCACTGAGGAGGAGGAGCTAGAGGCACAGCAGGAGGTGAGTGAGTACAGTGACAGCTCTGACGACGACTACCAGCCTATACCTCAGATGCCTCCACGCAGACACGATGCAGAGGCAGGTAGCTCCAGTTCTGCTCCACCTGCTCCACAGACAGACCCCGCTCTCATTGCTATTCTTGAGCGGATGCAGCAGGATCAGACACGACAGGCACAGGAGACAGCTGCCAACTTCGCACAGTTTCAGGCTCGTCAGGACGAGTTTCAGCGGCAGCAGCAGCTTCTTCAGCACCAGCAGTTACTTATGCAGCAGCAGCTCATGGGATTCATGCAGCATGTAGTGACAGCTATTGGGGTCCCACTGCCACAGCCTTCGCCCCAGCTTGCACAGCCTCCCACCACTTCGACGACTCCAGCAGTACAGCCCAGTGGGCTTCAGAGTCAGGGACAGCCTCCAGCTCAGTTTCCTTCACCTCCTGTACAGGTGTCCCAGTGGTTAGCCTCACCTGGTGTAGCCCCGCAGTTCACTCCTTATCACACGGGTTTCTCACCAGAGCAGACTTCCTCACTATTCGTGCCTGAGTCGTCAGTCTCCAGGAGTCTTGGAGCATCATTCAGTGAGTTGACCGGCATGCCTACTCCGCCTCACATGCATGCTGCCGGTCCGTCTACAGCAGCTCCAGCTATCATGACTACTCAGAGGCTCCCCTCGTCTGTCGCCTCGTCAGATCCTACGACAGACATACTTGTAGCTTCACAGGCAGCACCAGCCCCAGCTCAGACCCAGACCGTTTCAGCGACACTTCCTGCTTCAGAGGGTCAGTCAGTTCAGAGCTCAGGGTCAGATGATGATGGCGCCCAGTTCCATCTTGCTCCACGTACTTCAGCGCCCGACTCGTCCGCTGCAGCCCCGCCGTCCGACCCCTAGGTTTTGGTGTTTGACGCCAAAGGGGGAGAGGGTTTGAGTATGTAGACTTAGGGGGAGCGAGTTTTAGGGGGAGCTAGTTATCTAGTATTAGCTTATTATATACATTTGGAGTTTTATTTGTGTGATACACTATTACTTATGCATTCGTGTATTTACTTTCATGCATACTATTATATATATGTGATAGTGCTATCTACGTGATTGTGATATTTGACATGTGTGACTTCTACTTTGCTTTATCTATATGTCATATCACTTGTGTGATGCTCATTTGATTTTGCTTCCGCGTTTATACTTTGAAGCAAATGAGCTTTGTTATTTGTACTCATGCTTAATCCATATTCTTTGAGTACATTGTGTTGGCTTGGGTCATATAAGCTTGACTAACTCTTTTGTTCTTATTGACAAAAGCTTATATGAACCAAGCCCGTCAAAAAAAACCTCACTCCATAACATACTCGAGGTGGTGTTGTCATCAATCACCAAAAAGGGGGAGATTGAAAGCATCTAGGCCCCTAGTTGGATTTCGGTGATTGATGTCAATACAAGATTACTATGACTAACGTGTGTTTTGCAGAGGCAATTAAGTTAGGTCATGGTAATGGAGATCGATTGGGCAATTGAGGTTGTCATGCCCCTACGATGGAAATCGTTTCGGTTTTCAAAGGATGGACGACAAGGTTAAGGATAACTAGTTCTAAGTGTCAATTGAAGTTGGAGAGACACTTAGAGTAGTTTAGGACTTTGTTTTTCCTTTGGCCGTACTATGAAGGGGGGTATGAACGGGTAGCTTGACCTAGTTAAGTCTAGTGAGTTAGGTGTGGTGCACACTTGTTTAAACTAGCTCTAGGTAGCTCCTATGAATGCCTAAGATCTTTTGGAGCAAAATTCATTCACATATATTCGGAAGTTGGAAGTGAATGGAGGGTCAAACACTGACCGGACGCTGGCTTCGGTGCGACCGGACGCTAGCCGCAGGGTCCGGTCAGTTCATTTGACTGAGGTGAACAAGTCTGATGTGACCGGACGCTGAGGACCAGCGTCCGATCGACTCCAGTAAGGGTCCAGACTTGGGAAAGAGTGACCGGACGCGTCCGGTCAGTGCTGACCGGACCCTGAGGGTTCAGTGTCCGGTCGAGTCCAGTAAGGTTCCAATAAGGGTTTTATGCGACCGGACGCGTCCGATCAGTGCTGACCGGACCCTGCCAGCGTCCGGTCGACTCTTTAATACTGGTTCGCGGGTTGAACTGACCAGAGCGTCCGGTCATCACGATCGGAGCGTCCGGTCGTCCCGCAGAAGCTCATAACGGTTCATTTTTCAGGCTGGCTTATAAATAGAAGGTCCACTCGTGAGTGGAGTATCTTTTGCTCATTCCAACAGCTGAGAAACACGTTTGTGAGTGCCAAGAAGAGCAAGGTCCTAGTGAGGTGTTTGTGATTTGAGAATCCAAGAGAGTAGCCTCACTAGCAATTCAAGAGTAGCAAAGTGTGCATCCATCTTCTCATTAGGCTTCGCATGGTCAAGTGAGAGTTCGTGCTTGTTACTCTTGGTGATCGCCATCACCTAGACGGCTTGGTGGTGATTGGGAGTTTGGTGTTCACCCGGCGGAGCTTGTGGGTGACCCAACTCAAGTTGTGAGCGGCTTTGGGTGATTCGCCGCGACGGAGTGTCGAAGAATCAATCCGTAAAGAGCACTTGATCCTTGCGCGGATCAAGGGGGAGCTACACCCTTGCGCGGGTGCTCCAACGAGGACTAGTGGGGAGTGGCGACTCTCCGATACCTCGGCAAAACATCGCCGCGTTCCTTTCTCTCTCTATTTACTTTGAGCACTTACTTTGAGCATTTACTTTGAGCAATTCAATACTTGTTTTTACATCCATAGAATTGCTTGCTAGAGTAAGTTTAGAACTTAGGTTGCGAGGTTGTTGTGCATTAGTTTGATATAAACACTTTTCTAGGCACAAGAGATTAATTGGGCTATCCGTAGGATTTGATTATTGCAAGAAAATTTAGAATTAGCCCAATTCACCCCCCCCCCTCTTGGGCATCTTGATCCTTTCACCAGGGGATGCTTGTCTTGGAGCAGCACTGCGCCAAACCCATGCGTCAACGCATCGCACTCGACGATGAATGGGCGGGTGAAATCCGGCAACGCGAGCACCGGCGCCGAAGTCACGGCGGCTTTGAGGGCCGTGAATGCCGCAGCCGCCTCCTCCGACCATGAGAAGCCATCTTTCTTGAGCAGCGCTGTCAGGGGGGCGGCGATGGCGCCGTAGTTGAGGACGAAGCGGCGATAGTAGCCCGCCAGGCCGAGGAAGCCGCGGACCGCGCGCGCCGACCGGGGCACCGGCCAGTCAAGGACGGCCTGCACCTTGGCCGGATCCATGGCCACGCCCTGCTCGGAGATGATGTGGCCGAGGTAGGAGACCGACGCGACGCTGAACGCGCACTTGGAGCGCTTGACAAAGAGGCGGTGGTGGCGAAGCTCGGACAGCACGGCGCAGAGGTGTCGGAGGTGATCCGCCCAAGAGCTGCTGTAAATAAGAATATCATCGAAGAAAACGAGCACAAACCGGCGAAGGAAGGGGTGCAACACGTCGTTCATCAACGACTGGAATGTTGCCGGCGCGTTGCACAAGCCGAACGGCATCACCAAGAACTCATATAAGCCGTCATGCATGTGGAACGCCGTCTTGTGGACATCCTCCGGTCTCATGCGAACTTGGTGGTAGCCAGAACGGAGGTCGAGTTTGGTGAAGAAGCGCGCTCCCTTGAGCTCGTCGAGCAACTCCTCCACCACGGGGATCGAGAATGCATCTTTAACGGTGAGAGCGTTCAACACGCGATAGTCGATGCAAAATCGCCACGCGCCGTCCGCTTTCTTGACAAGGAGTGCCGGCGATGAGAAAGCGGAGTTGCTGCGGCGGACAATGCCTTGCGCGATCATGGAGTTGCACTGGCGCTCGAGCTCGTCCTTGTGGGCCGCCGGGTAGCGATAGGGCCGGACCGCCACCGGAGCCGCGCCGGGCTTGAGGATAATGGGGTGGTCGCGGCTGCGCGGCGGAGGCAACCCCGAGGGCTCCGCGAACACATCACCAAAGGAATCCAGGAGGTGCTCCAGGAGCGAGCCGTCCGTGGTCGCGGCGTGGACCGGCGGCGTTGCGGTGGAGGCCACGCCGGTCCAGCAGATGGAGCGCCCCGCATGCTCGAAAGACAGGGTGTGGGTGGCGACATCCCATGCGATCCGTCCTAGGACGGCCATCCACTGGGTGCCCAGTATCATGTCGTAGCCGGCAAGGGACATGACGTATAAGTCGACGTCGAACGTCATGCCCTCGATGGAGATAGCCGCCTGCCGGAGAACGCCGGGGCAGGCCACCTTCTCACCATTGGCGACTGTGGCAGTGAGCCGTGGACGGGGAAGGATGGTGAGCCCGGTGCGGTGCGCGGCCGCCTCGCCGATGAAGTTGTGCGTGGACCCCGTGTCCACCAGGGCGATAAGCGTCGTGGTGCCCAGGGTGACCTGAAGCAGGATGGGGGCACCCACGGTCACGCCCGCCACGGCATGAAGGGAGAAGACGGGAGCCTCCATCGCCCCGTCCTCTGCCGCGGCAGCAGCGTCGCCGTCGGGGTCGTCGATCTCCACGCCGTCAAGGAAGAAGATGCGGCGACAGAACCTATTATGACCACGTGAGTACTTCTCATTACAATTGAAGCACAAACCTTGGCGGCGCCGTTCCGCCATCTCGTCTGGAGTGAGGCAGCGTTGGCCACCCTCGGCGCGGCCCTGCTGTGCAGCCGCCGGAGGGGCCGGGAGCGCCAGTAGAGGCGGCGGCGCTGGTAGAGCCGCCCGGGGCGCGGGTGGGGGCGGGCCGCGCGGAGCCCCCCTTGGTGGGTGCGGCGCCGGCCGCTCGCTCTCCATCAACTCCACTTGGCGTGCCAGACTCATGGCGGCGGTGAGAGTCTTCGGGTGATGAAGGCGGACGGCGTGGCTGAGCGGCGGAAGGAGGCCGCCGGTGTAGAGCTGGATGCGTTGATCCTCGTCGAGCCGGCCTGCGCGCGGTAGGAGCGCCTGGAACTGGTTGGAGTATTCCTCCACGGTCCCGGTGCGGCGGCACTCGGAGAGCTCGAACATCGGAGCGGAGCGGAGGGGGGGTCCGAACCTCAGATTCAAGAGATCCTTGAAGCGCCCCCAATTCGGCGTGCCGTCGTCGTCCTGCAGCTGGATGAACCACAGCTGCGCGGCGTCGTCCAGATGATAGGACGCCATGAGCATGCGCTCCTCCGCCATGGTTCGGTGTTGACGGAAGTAGGCGTCGCACTTGTTGAGGAAGAGCATCGGGTCGGACGTGCCGTCGAAGCGGGGGAAATCCCACTTCTTGTGCTTCGGGTGGAACTCCTACTCGCGCGGTCCCTCCGCACGACGAGCGCCGCCGCTGCCGGACGACGACGAGGACCTTTCCTTCATGGCCGCCATGTCGGCCTTCATTGTGGTCACATCCGACGTGAGCGTCTCCATGGCCTTCAGGAGGTCGGCGAGAGTGGGCTGTTGGGGCTCCGTCATGTTGATCGAAGCGGCAGAGACGGGGGACGATGGGGAGGTGGGGCTGTGGTGGGCGTTGGCGGCGGCGGCGGTGGAGGCTTGGCTGGAGGCGGCGGGCGAGGATCGTCGGGAACCTGATACCAGGTTGTCAAGGGCCTGGTGATCTAGGGTAGGCGGCCCTCGACTACGGAGTTCGTAGTCTCGTGCCGTTGTCTTCCGATCGCGGAGGTTATGCCCCTCACGGCGGCTCGGGCTTGAGAGCGAGAGAGAGAGAGATTAGGGTAATTGATCTTGCTTAAAAATTCCCAAAACCAACGTGCGGTTACAATATATATAAGGTCACGGCCTCAACCAACTAACTAAGACTCCTATAATTAAGGTACTTAAAATAGAAAGCTATTTCTAATTTCCTTCTTAGCCACGTGAGGTGACCGAGTCCTGGGCCTCCTCGTGGCCATCTCCTGCGCGTGCTGTGCGTTCGGCACGACGGCGTACATCGCGGGCGCGTCGCGTACGGCTGTACGTACGCCCGTACATGACACATTTGGCTGCAGCTTTTCCTTAACTAAAACATTGTTCATGAATGCTTGCAGCTTTTCCTAATGAAGCGAGGAGGAGAAGAGATCTATGTTGGTCCATTAGGCCATCATTCTTCTGAACTTATAAAGTATTTCGAGGTAAAGTTACATTGCGGAGCCTGTATATTCCTGATGTAATTTCAATGGGTTTGTCAATGATATCATCTATTTTTCTTAATAACTAACCAATATACTAGAAGGCCTTACTTAAATCCTAGGGTGCCTAGAAATTCACACATTAATCAAGGTAAAAGGTGTAAACGCTAAAAATTTCATATTAATCAGAACAAATGTAGAGATATTGATTATCTAATCTTTTATGCTGTTTGTGTCAAGGTCTCCGGTTCAATATAGCCATGATAATCTCATGATTTTTGGTACTGTACCATATAAAGAATGTATGAATAGAAGTACATTTGAAACTAAATTGGACCATACATCATAATCCATATAAAGGTGGGCATTGAAATTATAGTTAATACTTAATAGACTGTGTCCTCGCTACTGGAAACCAAAAATATTTGTGTGGGTTACAATTTTTCTGGCTGTAGCCTATGCTGTGCATGTACAAGGTAATCAGAGTCTGTTTGTAGGTGTCAAACTGTAGCCTTTAGCAGCATGACCTGGGTACCACATATAGTCGATCGCTAGTTATTGGTAGTACTTTCTTTTCTCGAACGACGCAGGAGAGCTACGTGTCATTTCATTAAGAAGATAATAAAAATAACGGAGTAGAGGCAGGACCTGCTCCTCCAAGAACCAAATACGAGACTCTTAGCGCCACACACTAAGAAAAACAGACGACCACTGCCCAAGAAACGCCTAAACAGCTAAAGGTAGCAACCTACTAAGGCTATCCGCACTCGTCAACCTCTATTTCCATACTCTAAAAGGAATATTCTATCTTAGTCATCGAGATTCTCTACTATATATTCATTTCTTCCGCACCCATGTTATCTCTATTCCATACTCTATACCCGCTATTCCATATTTTATTCCCCTCCTTCCCCTTTCTCTCTCTCTCACCAACTCTCTCTCTCCGCTACAGTGTTTAGCGTGTTGTGCGGCCGGTACGCTGGAAGTAGCGGTGGGCAGGCGCGCACGCGTGCTGCAGAGCCGTTTGCAGGCGCACGGTGCGAGCGCGCGGTACGCCACCACGTGCTGCAGGGCTGTTTAGTGGTGCCCGGTGTGGATAGCCTAAGAAGCTGTTGCAGAGCCTTAGCTCCAGCCCAACACCATAACATACACTCTTCAGAAACTAAAGATAAAAAACTCTTTGGACACAGGGACTAGCACCCTCACCGACACAAGCATTCCTATGCTTCCACAACTCCCAGGCAACCAGAACGATGAGTGAATTCAGTCCCTCGTCTCTTTTGGTGCAGCCTTGATTGTTTTGCACCACCAGCTAGGAAAACGAGAATCCTCTAGCTTCGGTGCAACCGTGCAAGGGGAAGCAAGCCCAACACATGAAAGATAGCTGTCCAAACCTGCCTTGCGAAAACACAAGCAACCAGGGTATGCTGTATTGTTTCATCAGCATGATCACATAGGGGACAAACAGACGGGTGAGGAAGTCCTCTTTTTGCAAGGCGGTCAGCTGTCCAACAGCGGCCCTTAATCGCCAACCAAATAAAGAATTTGCAACAGAGAGGGGCCCAAGATTTCCAAACCCGCTTCCAAGGTGCAAAAATGATGGTCCCAGTAAAAAACGCCTTGTAGGCTGATTTGATCGAATAAAATGATTTGTTGGTAGTACTTCAGTGTATAAAATACAATATATACCATATCTTCTACTACAGCCATCTAATCAAAAGATAACTACCACAATAATACCAAATAAATTCATGGTTCTTTTACTCCAGTTGTATATTGAGAATGGATATTGATAATGTTAATTTACCACTATAATATCATTACTAATGGTAGAACTCTGGTCTTCACCATGTCTGCTGGAATCATGAATGAAAATTGATGAGAATTCAACTAAGGTAACCTTTCATACACCGAAGCCAAGAAGGGGTATGGTACTCGAGTTTCTTGTAATCTTTCCGTAAATTCTGATGATTTAATTGATACATGCATAAATACTATGCAAAACAAAATCTAGAATATTTAGACTCTCGGTTGTATCGGTTTTTGAACTTTTAATACCGTGGTTGGAAAGAACATTAGTAAAGTTAAATTTTTGGGCTTAAGGGCATAATAGTTAATTTTCCCTAAGAAAAAAAGAAAATGAAGTGTCCCACCTATGGAAGAGGAGAGACAGCAGGAAACAAAGAAAGCGAAAAAGCATGGGTCTTGGTGGCCCAAAGCGCCTAAACCGTAGCAGATATAATGCAGATTGGTCCTACGAAATATACAGTAAAATTACCTAGTTACCCTTTATTTTTAGAAAATATTAATATAGGTACTGGTCCTATGCATTTTATAGAACTGTCCCCACTTATTTGGTACTTTCCATCATTTTTCTTTTAGTACCTTCTATTTTTTCACTGTTCAATCTCTACCAATGGATGGTCCATATTTTTTGCACCACTGTAGAACTTGTAATCAGTTTTGATGTATAGTAACTAATAATTTCTCATGGTTCCACATTTTTAGGGGAAAAGACAACTAATTTGTCATATCTTTTTTGTTTCCTTTTTTGTCTCTTGAGACCTTGTGTTGGCTTTGTACTGCTTTTGTTTAGTTTGATTAATGCATCTCAGTAGGGGCTGTCCTCCGGTCCCTCCTGTTCTCTAAAAAAAACTAATTACTAATAATTCGTACGGTTTGACATTTTTAGGGGATACAAGGAGTCAGCAAAATTGGAGATGGTTATAATGCAGCAACATGGATGTTGGAAGTGACAACAATTTCTCAGGAACAGACTCTAGATGTTGATTTCAGGGACATATACAAGAAGTCTGAACTCTACATGTGAGTGACTGGATCATCTAATGTTATAATAATTTACTCTTTCCCCTTGAGTTTAACCATGGATCATCTACTTTCATAGGTGATAGGACTAGATGCCCTACCGGTATTCCTGCGTAGGTTATAGGGGTGGAAGAGAGGAGGACGTGGTCTGTACTCTCGACGCCGGCGAGGGGCCGTGGCGGCGAGAGCGCGGCGGCAGCTGCTATTGCCCTAGAATTCCCATGGTGCTACAATAGCGGCGGCACTGTTCACTCGAGACACAGCAGGAGGCGGTTAGGGTTAGGAAATCTCGGCTCCCTTCAGGAAGCCGGAAACAATTTTTGTTTCTGCTTGATTATAACTGATACAGGGTTCTCTTTTTATAGAGATGACTGACTTGACCCCTAAGGAAATATCCTAACCAAATCAATCTAACATATCTCTTTCCTAACAAACCAAACCAATCTAATCTTCACGCACTACAGTACCGCATGCTACAGTACCGTGTAGCCCCTGGGCCGGCTCCACTTGCCATAACATGGGCCTACACCTTGTATAATGGGTGCCGGTCATAACATCTCGCCCCGCCTACGTAAACAGCTCGTCCTCGAGCTAGAAGGCAGGGTAGAGGGTGCGGAACTCGTCGACGAGGGACTGTGCCGTGCGGTGGGAGCCCTGTGGGCTCGTCGAAGACTGCGCTCTGCTGCTGCAGCAACAAGTCCATCAGTAGCTGCTGGGCGTCGGCGGAGAGTGCAGCGAGGTGTTGCTATGGAGCCGCCGCGTCGAGGCTGCGCACGCCCTGCCAAAGGACGTGTCTGCTCTCATGCTAGATGTAACAACCCAAAAATCCACACACCAAAAAAAAACACAGCTACAAAATTTTTGTTGTTACCCCCATGCAATGTTGAGTGACAACTGTAAGAGCCAACCCTAGGTTTTTCATTAGTTGTAACCCAACTAGACAATTTCATGAGCATGGCATGTCATTTGTTAATTATGTTTATTTAAATTCTAACAAATAAAGTAATGCATACATTGTTAACTCAAATTGTGATTTGGATTTCCAATTGCTTTACAACTTCTTTAAGGTAATAAACCACAAGGTAATTATTAATCAAACAGAAGAATAAATGCTTAAAAATTAAAACCATTTCTATTTTTGTGTAACAAAACTACCACTATTTTTGTTAAACAAAATAGCTAAATAAAGTTCCTAATATATATAAAAGAGTGTTGTGGGCCTCATATCTAAAAATCGAATAAATAAGGTACACCAGATTTGAATTCAAATTCCAAATCAAATTTGAATTCACACAAAGAAGAAGAAAAATAAAACAGAAAAAGAAAAGAAAAGAAGAAAGCCCGCAGCCGGCTCGGCCTGCACGGCCCGCTAGCCAGCCCAGCCTGCGCGTGGCAGCACCAGGCCCAGCAAGCTAGCCCTGCGCGCTGCTCATGCCCACGCGCCCTTCTGCTTCCCCTTACTGCCGTTGCCGCCTGACCCCACGTGTCAGCCACCCCCCCCCCGCCACAGTATCTTCTTCCTCCCCACGCCAGCACCTCCTCCGACCGAGTCCCGACCAAAACGACAGGCGCGGGCCTGGGGTCACACGAATCACCTGGCCCTGTCCCCTTGGCGCCGCGCCCAAGCAACCCTTGCGCCAACCACCCGCGCCCGCAATACCGTTCGATGCCATCGGCGCATCGTCAGCCGTCCGCCCCGTCCGCCATGTGAGAAGCTCGGACCTCAGGGCTATAAAGCGACGCCAGAGCGCCCTAGGGAATTCCTCAGCCCACGACGCCGCCGCTCGATGGCCCAACTGCCAGCACCGCACCGAGAGAAGAGGGCCAAGAGGGAAATTCGGAGGAGGGGAGGCGAGCAGTGAGGTCGGAGACGCTGATCACCGGAGCCGGAGCGCCGCCCTGAGCGCCTACCCCGACAACACGACTCGCCACCGCACCACCACCGAACGCCGCCAGCACCACTCGGTGAGTCCTTTTGCTGAGACCTCCTCCTAGCCCTTAGACGCTGTAGCAGAGCACGGGCACGCCGCGCTCACGACGCCGCCGTCATGGCGCGGCCACCACTTGTGCACCCGGCCGCCTCGCCGGACTAGGAAGTAGCCGTAGCACCACCGTGACACCCGGAGGATAGTCGCGTAGACCGAGACCCCGATAGCCGACCGCAGCGCCTTGGCCACGAGCACCAGACCATCAGCCGGAGCTCCGTCATGCACCACCACCACGCGCGAACTCCGCCACGCCCTATGGTCATCGTCGACGCTATACCCTGTCTCCCGCTAGCCGTCTGAAAGGAAACAGGGCACCAGGACCCCTAGAACAGCCCCGAGATGCCCCGCCGGCAAGCACCGCCATGACCGAGCCGCCAACCACCGTGGCCAACGCCCTGGGAAGCCTTGGCCGCCACCTTGACCCCACCACCGTATTCGCCGAGGCCTGACGAAGCTTTTCCCCACCTCAATTGGACGCCAACGCCGCTGTGGGAGCTCGCTGGTGAGCACACCACCGGCGGGAACACGCCAGGGAAGGAAGTAGAGGATTCCCCTCACCGGCCGCACGCCTGCACCCGGTGCACGTAGACTAAGCCAAAGGGAAGGAGGATAGACTCGGTCCACCGAAGACCCAGGCTACGGTCCATGGATCGTGAACACGAGTCCACCGTGAGCCACGCGGTGTGGGCCGAACTGTGGACGAAGCCCAGTGGAGGCCCTTGGCTACGACGTGGCAGCGCCACAGCATGCCACATGGTGGGCCAAAGCCCAGCCCATATCCAGGCCCAACCGGCCCAATTCGGACCCAGTCCATGTTGACCGTTGACCGGTCAACGTTGACCGATTGACCGGACCCACATGTCAGCGACACAAAGACTCTAGATCCACTTGTCAGTAGGTGACATCATGCTGACATCATGACGACGTCACGCGGGTCCCACCTATCAGTAACAAACACAGCCGAGGTGACGTCATGATGACGTCACGGTGACGTCAGCTGCTGACGTCAGCTGCCCTGGCCCCACCTGTCAGTGACTGTGATTCATTGACCATTGACTCACCCGTTGACTTGACGTTGACTTTGACCGGACCCACAAGTCAGTGACCCAAGAGCCCTGTCCCCACCTATCGGAACTAATGAGGTCGGTGACGTCATGTTGACGTCAAGATGACGTCAGCAGGACCCCACTTGTCAGCTCGGAGCCGAGATGATGACGTCATGCTGACATCACGCTGGCGTCAGCAAGCTACGTGGACCAGTCACAGTGTGACACGTGTCAGCCCGGAATTAATTCAGCCTTTTCCATTTCCAGAAATGATTGAAACTTTGGAAATTCATAATTAATTCATACGAACTCAGAAAAAATGCAAGACCAGGACCAAAATTCATCTAAAATCAAGCTCTACGCAGTGAACCCATGTTTGAGTGCATTTGGTTCTTTTGAATTTTTATTGATCTTTGTGCTATTCTATAGACGTCGCTAACCCGACCATAATACAATCGTTTGCAGACTCGGAGGAGAACCAGACAGACGAGGATCGAGAGTACCGTGAGGAGTACAGGGACGACTACACTGAAGGTGCCACATCCCACCCAATCTCGTAGCACCTATTACGCATGGCTAATATAGAACTGCTATTGCTTTACTTTACTATTATAATCATACTATGATAGGACTTGCATGGTAGTATGCTTACTTGATGGCCTTTACCTTGATGCAACCTTACCCCTGCATACCCTGCTATTAGGCTAGACACACGCTTACTGCTATATTTCATTGCTTATGCTTCTACTACACTTATACTACATTAATGCATGGTGGAAACTGGTGTTATCTGGACCATGGGGAGAGTGCTGCGTGTGTGACTCGGGTGTGTAGAGGGTGAGGGTTGTGTCGACCAAGTTGGAGTATATGATGAGCCTGGGGCAAGTCATGCCGCGGGGTGCTACCTGGGCACCCTTGGAATGGATACATGTGGTGGGTAAATGGTATATGAGGTGGCCCTGGGCGTGAACCTGTGATGGGAGGAGCCTAGGGGGGAGGTGTTGTGGTGGCATGGTAAATGGAAACCCTGATGAAGACATTCTATCTTGGTCATCCCTAAGGACTTACTAGTACTCAGATTCACCGGGAAGCCTTACGTACCACTCGCCCTATATGGTGCGGGACGGCCGGACTACTTGGTAGGATATTGCCACTACTGCTAGGATGATAGCGGACAGTGTAAGGAGGTACGGGGCGCGGAGGATTCTCTCACACCCTTCCGAGACTTCATGGAGACCTTGAGGACCTAGCTCATGACTCACAGTTTCAGCCACCCTAGACTAAACTTGGGGTGTACCAGGGCTGAATGGTAGAGTGGCATTATCCTAGGCTAGCAAGCGGCCGGAATCAGCCCAGTTGACAATGGTCAGCGAAGAAGGCAGATCTTGTGGTTATGTAAAACCTCTGTAGAGTGTATGGTTGATCGATCGATACATGTGCCAACTTGTCGGCTATAGACCTTTCCTGGGTTTCGCTTAAACTAGATAGTGAGATGAGTCATTCTCTTCTTCCCCCGTGAGAGAGTGTCGGTCATAGCCAGGGGCTACGGGCCATGAGACAGTGCCGAGAGGGAGTTGGCCTGTCGACTGAGCGATGGTATGGTAGTGATGTGGTGATGATGTGGAGATGGTGGTATATCGATCCTAGGATCAAAACCTGGCTCTGGATGGGAATGGGGTGGAATGTGTGTGGGAATGGTGTTAAAACTTGACTATACTACTATATACTTGATATGCTATTACATAGGAAACCCTAGCCTTATAGGTTCCTTTTTGAATATATCCAACTTGCATTCAATTTCCACAAAGCAATACTCATAGGGTGGGAGTGGCCAGTACAAATCGTACTGATAAATTTTGGCACACAGGTTCTGCTGAGGAGTATAGCTCTGAGGAGTTTGATGGTTGAGGGGTTCGTTCCTACGCTCGAGTTTGGCGATCTCATCTTCAAGCTGTTATGAATGAATGCTACTTTTGATTCCGCCAATGCGGCGATGTAATAATTTATGTAATTCCGCACTATTTGTACTCTAATATTACGATGTATGGATGTGATATTTGACTAGAATTTGGGTAATATGATCTACAACGGTCTTATTACACTTCGACTCTATGGATTTTCCTTCACGAAAATCAGGTCGTTTCAGTTGGTATCAGAGCCATACTTGACCCTAGGACGAAACCCTCAGAAATGAATGATAGAATAGGACGTGAACAACCCTTCTTTCGGTTATATACCGACCTTGCATTTACTTTTATGTAAGGCTTATCTATTTATTGACCTGCTAACACCTGTTTCCTTAAAACTTACAGATGGCAACGAACGTCGAATGGCCGCCTCTAGGACCGCTACCTCTGGACCATGCCAAGCTTACCTTCGACCTACGTGAGCTCAGGGGTTTTGCACAGACCTCTGCCGAGTTCTCATCATGTTAGGAGTCCTTGACGAGCTTGTCAAGGTCACCTGCACCGGGAAGTCAGCTTAGGAAGGAGGAATCGAAGGACCGGTTGTCACCTCAGTCGAGTTCCCAGCTAGCACTACCGTACCTTCTATCCCAGCTTTCACCGAGATGGCTATGGAGGACACAGTCGAGGAGGGATTATGAGCTGTCTCACACAAGGCACTTTGCAGAGTGATGAGGGACCACTACGAGCACCTAAAGACGACAGAGTTCCATCTACTTCCCTAGGCCCTCGACCTCAGCCTTACCCCTAGTGAGTAGAGTTTCATAGCCGGGAGAGTTATCTTTGCCAAGGAGGACAGATGCCTTCACGTCTCGGCTATCCACCTACTAGAGCAGGATAGGTACGTGACCCAGCTAGAGCAGAGGAGATGTTAGGACCAGGCCCTTCTATGGGAGTACCAGGAGCAAGACTCGCAGGGAGCACAGGAGCGAGCTAGTCTACTTGAGACAGTTGCCAAGCTATAGGACGAGCTCAACCGTCGTGAAGAAGTCCATAGAACCGAGGTCGTAGACTTATAGGACAAAGCCGCCGACCTAGGCAACAGGAACTGCTACCTCGATAGCAAGGTCTTGGAGTTGTAGAGAGAGTTGGATGACAAGAAGGCCGAGTTCAACCGCAGAGGAGACAGAGAGAGGTCCAAGGGGATTGATATGCTGAAAATCCAATCTCGAAACAAGACCATGACTCAGGATCTAGAGGAGTTCAGGAAGAAGGCCGTACGCAACCAGGGTCACCTAATCGAGGCACTCAGGCAGAATGAGTACCTATAGGACAAGTGTGAGAGGACATGGCAGGCTTGGTAGAAGTCTGACAAGAAGCGCCTTAGGGAGATGAAGGGTATGTGGGATCTGCTACCCAAGGAGATTCACAGCAAGACGAAGCCTAGGATAGAGGAGTTTGAGTTAGCCCCGACTCGCCTCAACCTAGACGCCTACCCTACCCTACCTAGAGCCAAGCCTACTGAGGAGCTCGCCGAGGCCCTGAAGTACGTGTCCCGACTTCACAAGTCTGACGAGGAGATCGAGATCGAGAACAGTCGTATCCCAGCTGCGGTATACGAGTTAGAGTAGATGACCCTGCGTGGTCATGAGTCATGTCAGTGGCTTCCATAAGTTGTACCCCTTATGAGATGTAATATGAGACACTGTACGTAGTACGATTCTCGCGAGTCTCCAAGTGTAGCTACTGGAGATGATGCCATGTAATAAAACTCATGTAATGAATGTTTTGGATCTTATTGCATCTTATGGATCTTATTGCTTCTTTGTAATGAATGTTGGATAGTATAAATGTTATTCTTTAAATCGTCAAAAATCATGTAATCATACTGAATTATAAGCACTTATGGCACAAACACTAAAATTCCTATGATCCGTGTTGCAGATGCTGAACCGCCGATCTGATCGCCTAATGAACCGTGGACGTGCGCCCACCCCTGAACCAGTCGAACCAAATGGGGGGCGTGGTGGCAACAACCGTGGTCGAGGCCGTGGCCGTGGATGTGGAGGGACACCCTTCAACCTGGAGAATACCCCACCGCCTGAGGAGAATATTCCGCCACCACCACTGAACCTAGCAGAAGTGATGGCACAACAGACCCAGCTTCTTGCAGCTCTTGTAGACAGAGCAAACCGTCGCCAGGGAGGCCAGCAGAATGACTTCCAAAGGAAGCTGGAAGGATTTCTGAAGCTAAGGCCACCTACCTATGATGGCACCGACCCTGACCCGCTTGTAGCCGATGACTGGCTCAAGGAGATGGAGAAGAAGCTCGACCTCACCACCTTCACCGACGATGAGTGTGTTGGAGCTGCCACACACCAGCTCACAGGTGCAGCACGCACCTGGTGGGACAGTTTCAGTGATTCCCATGAGGACCCTACCAACATCACATGGGATGAGTTTGCCGAAGCATTCACTGAGTATCACATTCCCAAGGGTACCATGGAGGCCAAAGCTGAGGAGTTCCGCAACATCAAGATGGGAAAGGACAGGGTGACTGAGTACACTACTCATTTCACCAACCTTCTACGCTATGCACCTTCCTATGTTGTGAACTCTGAGAAGGAGAAGCTGTACTATTACCGCAAGGGACTTAACCCGCACATCAAGCTGAAGTTTGGCGGTATTGAGAGTAGCACACTGCGTGCTCTGGTGGATTGCTGCATCCAGATCGAGAAGGACCGTGCTGAAGCTGGAGAGGAGTACAGGGAGAGGAAGCGTAAGCCTGAGGAGTCCTTCCGTGGCCGTGATCGCAAGAGGTTCCGCAGAGATGCACCATCCAGGGAACGTTCTCGCCACAATAGGGATGACAACCCTGGGTCGAGTAGGGGTAGTGGAGGCTACACCACCAAATACTCCTGCCCTGCTCAGGATCGTTACACCCGGGACCGTTATGCTCAGGACCACAACACTTAGGACCGTTTCAACCATCCCCACTCAGCGAATGAATGCCCAGCACAGAACCGCCCTACACCAAGCACTGGAAACTAGATGGCACCCGCGCCAACCCCTAAAGGAGGTACGCCTTTCACCTACTTCACTTGTGGCCAGCCGGGTCACAAAGCCGCTGAGTGCCCTCAGAACTCAGCCGCTCAGAAGTCTTAGTTCAAGGGATCTGCTACCCATGGACGTCTCAACCATCTGGACGCCGAGGAAGCACAGGCTGCCCCTGACATGGTGTACGGTATGTTTTTAGTTAACGGCAATATTGCATCAGTTCTATTTGACTCTGGAGCAACTTGTTCTTACATATCATCCAAATTTGCACGAGAGCATGACCTGCCTGTACCCCCACATGGAAAGCCTATCATCACCAGTTCACCTTTAGGAGACCTAAAGTGCACCCACATCTATAAGGGAATGAGTCTTACCATTGAGGGTCTTATCTTTAAAGCCGACCTAACCCTATTACCTTCCACAAACCTAGATGTCATCTTAGGCATGGATTGGCTAACCATTCACTGAGGCATCATATCATGTTCACCTAGATACATCCAAGTGACCCACCCATCGGGCCAAGTTATTAGATGTGAACCCCAGTCCAGAAAGTCCACTTCTATCCTATGTGCCCTTACAGCGAGTTCAGAATCACAAAAAGAGGAGAAGATAGTTCATGATGTGCCTATGGTCAAAGACTATCCTGATGTATTCCCTAAAGAATTACCGGGTATGCCACCAGACCGTGATGTAGAGTTCATCATTGATCTTTTGCCGGGAATAGGACCTATTACCAAGAGACCCTATCGCATGTTAGTTGATGAACTGGCCGAGCTCAAGAAATAGCTTGATGAGCTCATCTCGAAGGGATATATCAGACCCAGTGCTTCACCCTGGGGATCCCCTATTCTGTTTGTTAAGAAGAAGGATGGCTCAATGAGAATGTGTATTGATTACCGGAACTTGAACGCAGTCACCATCAAGAACAAGTACCCCCTACCAAGAATCGTTGATCTGCTTGATCATCTTCGAGGTGCCAAGTATTTCTCCAAGATTGATCTCAGATCTGGCTATCATCAGATGAAGATTCGAGAGAGTGACATCCTGAAGACAGCGTTTGTGACTAGGTATGGGCAGTATGAGTTCACCGTGGTGTCCTTTGGACTCACGAATGCTCCCGCATACTTCATGAACATGATGAATAAGGTTTTCATGGATGAACTGGATAAGTTCGTGGTAGTATTCATTGATGACATCCTTGTCTATTCACCCACCGCCGAAGAACATGGACATCATCTGAGAACTGTGCTTGAGAAACTAGCCCAACATCAGCTCTACGCAAAGTTTAGTAAATGTGAATTTTGGCTATAGAAAGTTGCCTTCCTAGGCCATGTACTATCAGCTGAAGGAGTCATAGTTGACCCAGCCAAGATTGAAGCTGTGAAAGAGTGGGATCAACCTCGTAATGTGACAGAAGTCAGAAGTTTCTTGGAATTGGCTGGATACTATCGCCGATTCATTGAAAACTTCTCCAAGATAGCCCGTCCGATGACCAATCTTCTGAAGAAGACCAAGGAGTTCGAATGGACGCCCAAGTGCGAGCGAAGCTTCTAGGAATTGAAACAGAGCTTACCACAACTCCTGTGCTAGCATTGCCTAATATCAGTAAAGATTTCATGGTCTATTGTGATGCATCCCATCAAGGACTTGGCTGTGTATTGATGCAAGATGGAAGAGTGATAGCGTATGCTTCCCGACAGTTGAAAGAACATGAGAACCGTTACCCTACCCATGATCTTGAGTTAGCAGCAGTTATGCATGCTTTGAAGATCTAGAGGCACTACTTGATAGGCAACAAGTGTGATATCTACACCGATCACAAGAGCTTGAAGTACTTTGTCACTCAAGAAGATCTGAATATGAGGCAACGCTGATGGCTAGAATTGATCAAGGACTATGACCTAGAAATTCACTATCATCCGAGAAAAGCTAATGTAGTCGCAGATGCTCTCAGTCACAAGAGTTACTGTCACACTTTGATCACAGAATCCGTACCACCTGAACTCAAGGAAGAGATTGATGATTTCCAACTTGAGATACTACCGCATGGCTTATTGAATGAGCTCCGCATACAGTATGATCTCACAGATCGCATCCGTCAAGCTCAGAAAAATTGTGAAGAAATTGGGTATCTCCGTGGTCTGATGAAACTAGGCTATAAGACCAACCACCATGAAGATGAACAAGGAACCATCTGGTTCAAGGATAGAATCTGTGTACCTTCTGATACAGCACTACGAGAGGAAGTTCTGTCAGAAGCTCATGATTCTAAGTACTGTATTCACCCTGGAGGTTCAAAGATGTATCAAGACTTGAAGAAACACTTTTGGTGGAAAGGCATGAAGACAGACATTGCGGGACATGTGGCATGATGTGACACCTGTAATAGAGTCAAGGCTAAACATCAAAGGCCTACAGGATTGTTAAAGCCTCTTGACGTTCTCGAGTGGAAATGGGAGAGCATATCCATGGATTTCATAGTTGGATTGCTCCGTTCACAGAAAGGCAATGACTCTATTTGGGTGATTGTTGATCGTTTGACCAAGATTGCTCACTTTGTACCCGTTAAGACCAAGACTGATGCCAAAAAACTAGCAGATCTATATGTTGAGCATATCCTCAGACTACATGGAGCTCCCTCTAGTATTGTATCTAATCGTGGTCCTCAGTTTGTGTCCCGATTCTGGGAAGCCCTGCACAAGTCCATTAGAACTAAACTTGATTTCAGTACCGCTTATCACCCACAGACAGATGGATAGACTGAATAAGTGAATCAGATCTTAGAAGACATGATTCGCGCTAGTGTACTGAATTATGGCTCTGATTGGGAGAAATGCCTACCCTATGCAGAGTTCTCTTACAACAACAACTACCAAGCCAGTATCAAGATGTCGCTGTTTGAAGCTCTGTATGGCAGACCTTGTAAGACACCTTTGATGTGGTCTCAACCGGGAGAAAGATCGTTCTTTGACTCTGCTAAGATTCAAGATGCCAAAGAAGGAGTTGCTCAAGTAAAGGAGAATTTGAGAATTGCTCAAAGTCGATACAAGAGCTATGCTGACAAAAGAAGAAGAGAACTTGAGTTCAATGTGGGAGATTTTGTCTATCTCAAGGTATCCCCGCTATGTGGAACTATCAGATTCCATGTGAAAGGAAAGCTTGCTTACAAACTTGAGCTACCTGAGGAAATTGGCAAGTGTACATCCCATGTTTCATGTCTCACAGCTACGCAAGTGTTTGAGAGTGCCTGATGAAGTAGTTCCAATTGATACACTTGACATTCAAGATACTCTTGAGTATAAAGAACATCCTATCCGAATTCTGGGGAGAGATACCAAGGAGACCCGAAGCAAAACTATTCCTATGTGCAAGATCTAATGGAGCAATCACACTGAGAGAGAAGCAACATGGGAGAAAGAGTCTGACCTCCGGCTACGTTACCCTTACCACTTCGAACATTACATTACGCTTTAATCTCGGGGATGAGATTCCGTTAAGGGGGTAGGACAGTAACAACCCAAAAAATCCACACACCAAAAAAAATCACAGCTACAAAATTTTTGTTGTTACCCCCATGCAATGTTGAGTGACAACTGTAGGAGCCAACCCTAGGTTTTTCATTAGTTGTAACCCAACTAGACAATTTCATGAGCATGGCATGCCATTTGTTAATTATGTTTATTTAAATTCTAACAAATAAAGTAATGCATACATTGTTAACTCAAATTGTGATTTGGATTTCCAATTGCTTTACAACTTCTTTAAGGTAATAAACTACAAGGTAATTATTAATCAAACCAAAGAATAAATGCTTAAAAATGAAAACCATTTCTATTTTTGTGTAACAAAACTACCACTATTTTGTTCAACAAAATAGCTAAATAAAGTTCCTAATATATATAAAAGAGTGTTGTGGGCCTCATATCTAAAAATCCAATGAATAAGGTACACCAGATTTGAATTCAAATTCCAAATCAAATTTGAATTCACACAAAGAAGAAGAAAAATAAAACAGAAAAAGAAAAGAAAAGAAGAAAGCCCGCAGCCGGCTCGGCCTGCTCGGCCCGCTAGCCAGCCCAGCCTGCGCGTGGCAGCACCAGGCCCAGCAAGCCAGCCCAGCGCGCTGCTCACGCCTGCGTGCCCTTTTGCTTCCCCTTGCTGCCGCTGCCGCCTGACCCCACGTGTCAGCCACCCCCCGCCATAGTATCTTCTTTCTCCCCACACCGGCACCTCCTCCGACCGAGTCCCGACCAAAACGATAGGCGTGGGCCCAGGGTCACGCGAATCACCTGGCCCTGTCCCCTTAGCGCCATGCCCACGCAACCCTTGCGCCAACCACCCGTGCCCGCGATACCGTTCGATGCCATCGGTGCATCGTTAGCCGTCCGCCCCGTCCACCATGGGAGAAGCTTGGACCTCGGGGCTATAAAGCGACGCCAGAGCGCCCTAGGGAATTCCTCAGCCCATGACGCCGCCGCTCAGTGGCCCAACTGCCAGCACCGCACCGAGAGAAGAGGGCCAAGAGGGAAATTCGGAGGAGGGGAGGCGAGCAGTGAGCTCGGAGACGCCGATCACCGGAGCCGAAGCACCGCCCTGAGCGCCTACCCCGACGACACGACTCACCACCGCACCACCACCGAACGCCGCCAGCACCACTCGGTGAGTCCTTTTATTGAGACCTCCTCCTAGCCCTTGGACGCCTTAGCAGAGCACGCTCACGACGCCGCCCTCATGGCGCGGCCACCACTTGCGCACCCGGCCACCTCGCCGGACTAGGAAGTAGCCGTAGCACCACCGTGACGCCCGGAGGATAGTCGCGTAGACCGAGACCCCGATAGCCGGCCGCAACGCCTTGGCCACGAGCACCAGACCACCGGCCAGAGCTCCGCCGTGCACCACCACCGCGCGTAGACTCCGCCACGCCCTATGGTCATCGTCGACGCTATACCCTATCTCCCGCTAGCCGTCTGAAAGGAAACGGGGCACCAGGACCCCTGGAACAGCCCCGAGATGCCCCGCCGGTGAGCACCGCCACGACCGAGCCGCCAACCACCGTGGCCAATGCCCTGGGAAGCCCTGGCCGCCACCTTGACCCCACCACCGTATTCGTCGAGGCCTGACGAAGCTTTTCCCCACCTCAATTGGACGCCAACGCCGTTGTGGGAGCTCGTCGGTGAGCACACCACCGGCGGGAACACGCCGGAGAAGGAAGCAAAGGATTCCCCTCACCGGCCGCATGCCTGCACCCGGTGCACGTAGACTAAGCCAAAGGGAAGAAGGATAGACTCGGTCCACCGAAGACCCAGCCTACGGTCCATGGACCGTGAACACGAGTCCACCATGAGCCACACGGTGTGGGCCGAACTGTGGACGAAGCCCAGTGGAGGCCCTTGGCTACGACGTGGCAGTGCCACAGCATGCCACGTGGTGGGCCAAAGCCCAGCCCATATCCAGGCCCAACCGACCCAATTTGGACCCGTCCGTGTTGACCGTTGACCGGTCAACGTTGACCGATTGACCGGACCCCCATGTCAGCGACACAGAGACTCTGGACCCACTTGTCAGTAGGTGACGTCATGCTGACATCATGACGACGTCACGCGGGTCCCACCTGTCAGTAACAAACACAGCCGAGGTGACGTCATGATGACGTCACGGTGACGTCAGCTGCTGACGTCAGCTGCTGACGTCAGCTGCCCTGGCCCCACCTGTCAGTGACTGTGATCCATTGACCGTTGACTCGCTCGTTGACTTGACATTGACTTTGACCAGACCCACAAGTCAGTGACCCAAGAGCCCTGGCCCACCTGTCGGAACTGATGACGTCGGTGACGTCATGCTGACGTCAAGATGACGTCAGCAGGACCCCCACTTGTCAGCTCGGAGCCGAGATGATGATGTCATGCTGACATCACGCTGGTGTCAGCAAGCCACGTGGACCAGTCACAGTGTGACACGTGTGAGCCCAGAATTAATTCAGCCTTTTCCATTTCTAGAAATGATTGAAACTTCAGAAATTCATAATTAATTCATACGAACTCAGAAAAATGCAAGACCAGGACCAAAATTCATCTAAAATCAAGCTCTACGTAGTGAACCCATGTTTGAGTGCATTTGGTTCTTTTGAATTTTCATTGATCTTTGTGCTATTCTATAGACGTCGCTAACGCGACCATAATGCGATCGTTTGCAGACTCGGAGGAGAACCAGACAGACAAGGACCGAGAGTACCGTGAGGAGTACGGGGACGACTACACTGAAGGTGCCACATCTCACCCAATCTCGTAGCACCTATTACGCATGGCTAATATAGAACTGTTATTGCTTTACTTTACTGTTATAATCATACTATGATAGAACTGTTATAATCATACTACTTGGGCACCCTTGGAATGGATACCTGTGGTGGGTAAATGGTATATGAGGTGGCCCTGGGCGTGAACCTGTGATGGGAGGAGCCAAGGGTGGAGGTGCTGTGGTGGCACGGTAAATGGAAACCCTGATGAAGACATTCTGGCTTGGTCATCCCTAAGGACTTACTAGTACTCAGATTCACCAGGAAGCCTTACGTACCACTCGCCCTATATGGTGCGGGATGGCCGAACTACTTGGTAGGATATTGCCACTACTGCTAGGATGATAGCGGACAGTGTAAGGAGGTACGGGGCGCGGAGGATTCCCTCACACCCTTCCGAGACTTCATGGAGACCTTGTGGACCCAGCTCATGACTCATAGTTTCAGCCACCCCAGACTAAACTTGGGGTGTACCAGGGCTGAATGGTAGAGTGGCATTATCCTAGGCTAGCAAGCGGCCGGAATCAGCCCAGTTGATGATGGTCAGCGAAGAAGGCAGATCTTGTGGTTATGTAAAACCTCTGTAGAGTGTATGGTTGATCGATCGATACATGTGCCGACTTGTCTGCTATGGACCTTTCCTGGGTTTCGCTTAAACTAGATAGTGAGTTGAGTCCTTCTCTTCTTCCCCCGTGAGAGAGTGTCGGTCGTAGCCAGGGGTATGGGCCATGAGACAGTGCCGAGAGGGAGTTGGCCTGTCGACTGAGCGATGGTATGGTAGTGATGTGGTGATGATGTGGAGATGGTGGTATATCAATCCCAGGATCGAAACCTGGCTCTGGATGGGAATGGGGTGGAATGTGTGTGAGAATGGTGTTAAAACTTGACTATACTACTATATACTTGATATGCTATTACATAGGAAACCCTAGCCTTATAGGTTCCTTTTTGAATATATCCATCTTGCATCCAATTTCCACAAAGCAATGCTCATAGGGTGGGAGTGGCCAGTACAAATCGTACTGATAAATTTTGGCACACAGGTTCTGCTGAGGAGTATAGCTCCGAGGAGTTTGACTGTTGAGGGGTTCGTTCCTACGCTCGAGTTTGGCAATCTCATCTTCAAGCTGTTATGAATGAATGCTACTTTTGATTCCGCCAATGCGGCGATGTAATAATTTATGTAATTCTGCACTATTTGTACTCTGATATTACGATGTATGGATGTGATATTCGACTGGAATTTGGGTAATATGATCTACAGCGGTCTTATTACACTTCAACTCTGTGGATTTTCCTTCGCAAAAATCAGGTCGTTTCACCAGAAGGACAGCGTCATGGCCTCGAAATCCCACAAGATGGGACCCAAGGTCCGTAGGTAGTCGACGCCGAGGATGAAGTCGAAACAGCCCAAGTCCAATCCGACGCACGTGATGGAAAAGGACTCTGAGCCAATGCGGATGGGCACGTGGCGAGCAATGCCCTCACAAGGGAGCCGGTCGCCGTCGGCCACGGTGACACGGAGCTACTCACCGCCCGTCAGGGCGAGCCATAGGCGGCGCATCGTCGTGCCATGGAGGAAGTTGTGTGTGGAGCCGGTGTTGAGTAGCGCCAACAGCCGCTCCCCTTTAACCATCACCGAGAGTAGCATCGTATTGTCTGTGCGCATCCCTGCAAGTGCGTGTAGAGAGACCACGAAAGCATTAGCGGTCGTAGGCTCCTGGGCGTCCGGAGCCATGGGGTTGGCGACGTCATCCATCACCGCGGCATCCCCCAGCCCGTCATCGATGTAGTCGTCCGATTCGATGTAGAAGAGTCATGGGCACACGTGGCCGCGAACGTAGGGCTCATCATAGTTGAAGCAAAGCCCTTGTTGACGCCGCTCCAGTTGCTCGTCCGGCGTGAGGTGACGGAACTGGCGCACCGGGGGCGCCCCGTTCGCCGCTGTTGGTCCGCCCCCTAGGGGCACAGGGGCTCCAGCTGGAGGAGCACCCGCTCCTAGCACGCGCGGGGGAAGGCCAGGCCACTGAGGAGGTCGAGCACCCTGCTGCAGAGGCGCTGGAGGCATGGCCGCCACGTGACGCTCGAATGCCTAGGCCAAATACATGGCGGTTTGAAGGTCGGGTGGATCCCGCATCTCGACATCGACCTTGATGTGCGCGGGGAGGCCACCCACGAACAGTTCCGCCTTCTAGCGAGGATTGAGGTCGCGAGCATGGCAGAGCACGGCATTATAGCGGTCCGAATACTCCTGGACCGATGACTGGAAGGGTAGCCGGGCGAGCTCGGCCAGCCGCGTGCTGTGCGTTGGGGGGCCGAAACGGAGCTGGCACAGGTCGCAGAAGCGTTCCCAGGTCGGCATGCCTTCATCTTGTTCCAGCGCATAGTACCAAGTTTGAGCAGCGCCGCGAAGGTGGTACGAAGCTAGCCATGTGCGATCCGAAGCCAATGTTCGCTGGCCGTGGAAAAATTGCTCGCGGTGGTTGAGCCAATTGAGCGGATCAACGACGCCGTCGAACGTCGGGAACTCTAGCTTGTAAAATTTGGGTGGGGCATGGGCGCCGTTCGGAGCAGCGGCAGACGAGTACTCCGCATATTGGGCGCCGCCGGAGTACCCGCCTCCACCGTAGACGAGGGTACCGTCTATCCCTCCATAGCCGATGCCGCTGGTCAGGGGCGGCTAGTGCGCCCCGGAGGACGTCGCGGCCGTGGCTACCGACGGTGTAGGGGTCGTGGCCATCGTGTAGATGGGTGGAGTCGTCGAGCCCATCGCCCGCAACGGGATGGGAGATGGCGAGGCCGGCCACCGCAGCAAGTGGAGGGGCACCCCCGTCCCGCTGGTCTAGGGCATGCCATAGGGGAAGATCGCCTGCGGCTGTGATGGCTATGGAGGTGGTGGTGGTGTCGGCTGTTGTGGAGGGGGAGGTGGTGGGATGAGGGCAGCCAGGGTTGCCTGCATGGCCGCCATGCCATAGGCAATCGCAGCCACGTCGGCGGCCAAAGATTCCAACGTCAGGGGCGCTCCCGAGGATGCGGACGACAACCCCGATGCGGCCGACGGCGCTGGCACTGATGGCAGGGACAGGGAGGTGGAGGTGGACGGCGGCTGCGTGGATGTGGATGGAGGACCTGACATCTCTGATACCAGGCTGATAGGACTAGATGCCCTACCGGTGTTACTGCGTAGGTTATAGGGGTGGAAGAGAGGAGGACGTGGTCTGTACTCTCAATGCCGGCGAGGGGCCGTGGCGGCGAGAGCGCGGCGGCTGATGCTGCCGCCCTAGAATTCATGCGGTGCTACAGTAGCAGTGGCACTGTTCATGCGAGACACAGCAGGAGGCGGCTAGGGTTAGGAAATCCCGGCTCTCTTCAGGAAGCCGGAAACAATTCTTGTTTCTGAGGGTTCTCTTTTTATAGAGATGACTGACTTGCCCCTAAGGTGATATCCTAACTGAATTAATCTAACATATCTCTTTCCTAACAAACCAAACCAATCTAATCTGCATGTGCTACAGTACCACATGCTACAGTGCCCCGTGACCCCTGGACCGGCTCCACTTGCCATAACATGGGCCTACACCTTGTATAATGGGTGCCGGTCATAACAGTAGGACTGACCCTTTTTTCCTCCTCCAAAGCATTTCTCCTATTGGGGTTCTAACTGAACTTTTGACAGGAAGAACAAGGCTTTGATAGAGGAGCTAAACAAACCACTACCTGGTTCAATTGACCTCCATTTCCCTACCACATATTCTCAGTCTTTTCTCAGTCAATGCATTGCTTGCCTATGGAAGCAGAATTTGTCATACTGGAGGAACCCTCCTTATAATGCCGTCAGGTTTCTTTTTACTATTATAATAGCTCTTCTTTTTGGTACAATCTATTGGGACCTTGGCGGCAAAATGTAAGTCATGCCACAGTGAACATTTTGAAGCAAACCCACCTTCAATATGTTATTCATGTTTTGCTTCTTGTACAATATTTGGATATACGTTTTTTATCTAGGGAGAAGCCACAAGATTTGTTCAATGCCATGGGGTCAATGTATGGTGCATCGCTGTTCATAGGTTTTGTAAATGCTATTTCAGTTCAGCCAGTTGTTGCTGTGGAAAGAACAGTGTTTTACCGTGAAAGAGCTGCGGGCATGTACTCAGCTTTTCCATATGCATTTGGGCAGGTAAAATCTATTTCACTGTTAGTTTCTTCAATTTTTAATTTTTGGGCATGATATGCACTCAGCTTGTTTCCTTGCAGGTTGTCATTGAAATCCCTTATGCGCTGATTCAGGCTAGCATATATGGAATAATAGTTTATGCAATGATCGGATTTGAGTGGACGGCTGCCAAATTTTTCTGGTACCTTTTCTTTATGTACTTCACTATGCTCTACTTCACATTCTATGGCATGATGGTTGTGGGCCTTACGCCAAACTATTAAATCGCCGCAATTGTGTCTTCCTCGTTCTACTCCATCTGGAACCTTTTTTCTAGGATATTCGTCCCCCGGCCAGTAAGTCTCTCTCTCTCTCTCCCTCCCTTCCTCCCTCCCTCCCTCCCTCCCCTCTCTCTCTCTCTCTCTCTCTCTCTCTCTCTCTCTCTCTCTCTCTCAACACCCACTTTCTCCACCTTATCATTTTAAGAAACGATAACTACTAATGTTTCTGGACTTACAAGTTACACCATGTTCAGAAAATTCCTATATGGTGGAGATGGTACTCTTGGATATGCCCTATTGCATGGACACTGTATGGGTTGATCATCTCGCAATTTGGTGATGTTACCATGCCTATGGAGGATGGAACCCATGTGAATGTCTTTGTGGAGAACTACTATGACTTCAAGCATAGCTGGTTGGGATGGGTGGCCATTGTTGTTGTGTCCTTTGCGGTGCTATTTGCCTTCTCGTTTGCTTGTGCCATCATGAAGCTCAACTTTCAAACGAGGTGATGATGTTTGTTGTGGAGTTTATTCGTGCCATCACCCGTGTCTTTAGATTGTGTACTATGTACTATGCAAGTGGGTATTTCCATGATATCTCTATTTCCATAGCTGAGCAAAGTTTCAATGTAAATGGAGAATTTTGATATGGTAGCTAATTTGAGGTCAAGGAAGTGTGAATGATAGGTGAGTCTTATTTGGGCTATATAAAAATTCACTTTGGCGAATACTATGCAAATGGGAAATTTGGTTTCGATGCTAGGCTCTATTTGGCAAATGATAGAAAGTATAGACAAAATCTCCATCTGACAGTATCAGATCACCAGTAAGTACTGTGGCGATGTACATCATCTGCAGATCTTTAAAATAAAAATCACAGTTTGTATTATAACCTAATACATAAGAAAAAATGTCAAACCTGATTTTCCCCTATTTAAGCCTTGTTTGGATGTCGTCGGATTCACAGCAATATACATGTGTTGGGATGGATTAGAGTGAGGCTGGAAAATTTTTCTAATCCTACGTTTTTTATGAAATTGAACTAATTTCTAAGAATTTTCTCCACGATTTTTATAACAGACCTAAATGGTTCTGTTGTCCCTCTTTTGTTGACTTTGTGATTTTGCCTCCCACTAGTTTTAATTGAAGCTACTGTCTACCCCAAATTTGTATGTGTGATAGATAGGACCGGATTAAACAAATAAGAGAAGAGAAATAAGTAAGGAAAATAGGAAAAAGACCCGGGTACCCTCTATCAAATCCAAACTGACTCCCATGGTCCTATGCACCTAGTGGCCACACGAGCCGAACCGTGTGGTCGTGGGCTTGTGGCGCAAATTGACGAGCATCGCACAAGCTAGGCTGTGCGTGGGAAGGGGTGTGGGCCATCTGCCGATGCATCACAACCTGATCTCAGCCATAGAGTTCTTCAATACTCAGCTCATTTCAAATTGTAAGTTTTTTAAATACATACCTATGTATCTAGATATAATATTATATATAGACACGTAACAAAAACTATATACCTAAACAAGGTAGAAGGACTCACAATTTAGAAAGAAAAAGTACTTATGAAGAGGCTAGGTAATTCACATCGTTACACTTCCTTGCCATTAAATTATTTACCAGCGGTACTTTATCCTGTCTGGTTTAAACTATAACCCCAGCCTATTTCAAATGTGAATTGAATGAACAACTCAGAAAAGAAGAATCTTTCTTTTGGATTCCTTTTATTCTAGACTCTTTTCCACACTAATTACCGATTATTTTCATGGTTACATTGAGTTTGGTGGATAATTAGCTAGTTAGGAGCCCATCCAAGATTGTTATAGCCTAATGAATTAGTAGTTCCCAACCGCGGTTGAAGTAAAATTCAACCACAAAAATCAATAACTAAAAGAATAAAAAAGCTTGTATGTCGATGCTTTAGCGGTGGAATGATTTGGTCCCTTCATTTCCAAGCTCTTGCAAGGGGCCATTGCCTTATTTAGTTAAACCCAAATCGAGGGGATTGTAGGGGGTGAGGGGATTAAATCCCCTACAAGTCAAAATCCTCCTCTTATGAGTGGGGTTTTGACTTGTAGAGGATTCCATCCCCTCAATCCTCTTGGTTTGGGGATTAACTGAACAAGCACTTGATGGGTTTCATATCGTGGGCACTTAGATGCGTCAAATACTCGAGCACATGGTCACTATGATGCCTTTGTTCATAGGTATTTGTTAACAAAAAAATATAAAATTGGTAGAGGATTAAATAGAAATCTACATGACATAAACATATACTCCCTTCGTCCCGAAGTAGATGACACTTTTGACTTTTAGATATCATGGTTGATCATTTGTCTTATTCAGTTTTTCTGCAAATAAAATAAGCCGTTATTAAAGTATCTCTAATGATAAAATAAGTCATAACAAAATAAATAATATTTATAAAATCTTTTTAATAAAACAAATAGTCAAATAAGATGTCTAAAAGTAAAAAAAATGACATGTATTTTGGGACGGAGCGATTACATATAGTCGGACACAAACTGTAGCCTTTCACCAGTTGACATGGGTGCCACACTGCCACTGCTCACTGCTAGCGCTCTGTAGTTGAAGTTATAGTTTAGCGTGATACTATTTCTTCAACAATAGCGTAGCTTCTGATCAAAGGACTAGTATTATACAATACCAAATAAATCCATGCAGTTTTTGTTCTTTTTTCATCCAAACTGTGGAGAATTGGGACCAAGCATGACAGATCGAGTACCACTACAGCTTGCTTGCTCGGGTAAATTTAGAATGTAAATTACAAGAATTTAACTGTGTTAACAATTAACGGTTGATCCATTTAGGACCTATTTGATCCCCACTTCTAAACTTTAGAGCTTTAAAAACTTTAGAGCACTTTAGACCACATATTTGAGGATTTTAGCTCTAAAGTTTGCCTATTTGAGCTTGTCATTTGTTGCCTATTTGAGCTTAGCCATAAAGGTTGCCTATTTGAGCTTGTCATTTGTTACTTTCCATAATATTTTTTGTACTGAAAACATAGCACTGAACACTATAAGAAATATTAGGTTGCATGATGCTTGAGCTGATGACTTGTTACTAATTTTTAGTATACTTTTGTATTTTTTCAAGAGGGTATAAGGAGTCAGCAAAATTAGAGATGGCTATAGGGCCTGTTTGGAACAGATTTTGGACAGCTGGTGAAAAAAAGCGGCCCAAGGCCCCCAAATGGTGGCCTTCGAGCGTGGCTTCTTTTTTAATGATTCCCTTCTGTAAGGTCGAGATGACAGACTAGAGGGGGGTGAATAGTCCTTTCTAAATTTAATCGTGCCGACTAACCGAAACAAATACGAAATAAAAACAATCGGTCTAGCCAAGACTACATCCCTCTATCTATGTTCTCTAGCACCTTGCAAAGATCCTAATTTAAGCAACTAAGGTATCGAGCTAGCTAAAACTCACCTAACCAATTCTAGAAGCAAGGTCACACAAACCTATGCCACTAGTATTTCAAGCAACAAGGGAGTTCATACACATGCTAGTAAGCAAAAGCACAAAGCCACCTAAGCTCACTAGCAATGCTCAATAACAAGGCTATACAAGCCAAATTATAAAGCGCAAATTACTTAGCTACACAAACTAAGCAATGTGACTAACAAGGTTACTCAAACCGAATTAGTCACGCAAGAGAGCTACTCCTATGCTACACAAGCATGAAGATAACTAGTGAGCTACACAAGCTAACTAATTACAAGAGCAACTACACAAGCACAATGTATATGAAAGTAACTACAAGCTTGTGTAAGGGGATTGCAAACCAACGAGAAGAACAATGTTGACACGGTGATTTCCTCCCGAGGTTCACGTGCTTGCCAACACGCTACGTCCCCATTGTGTCGACCGCTCACTTGGTGGTTCGACGGCTAATTGGCATCACCCGTCAAGCCCGCACGTCGGGCACCGCAAGAACCTACCCCGAAAGTGAGGGTAGCTCAATGACACGCTCAACTAGAGTTGCTCTTTGCGGCTCCCGCGGGACGAGCACAATGCCCCTCACAAAGCTCTTTCCAGAGCACCGCACAAGCTTCTTGCGGGCTTCGACGGAGACCACCACCAAGCCGTCTAGAGGTGGCAACCTCCAAGAGTAACAAGCACCACCGGATTGCAACTCGATCACCTAGTGTCACTCGATGCAATCTCACGATGCAATCGCACTAGAATCGCTCACTCACTCGATCGGATGAATACTATCAAGCTCAAGTGAGTTAGAGGGCTCACAAGCACTACCACATAAGCCACCAAGGCTCTAGTGTGCTCAGCAACACACCCAAGGCTGAGACCCCCTTCTATTTATAGCCCCCACGAAAATAGAGCCGTTGTACCCCTTCACTGGGCACAGCTCGGGGTGACCGAACGCTCCGGTCGTATCGACCGGACGCACCCTGCCAGCGTCCGGTCAACGGATGGCTGCCACGTCATCCATCGCTTCAAATACTGAGCGCCCGATCTCAACGGTTAAGTTACGGCCGGACGCAACACAGTGCCAAAACCGGACATAGGACCCCAGCGTCCGGTCACTTCCAGTAAGGTACCAGTCGCGACCGGACACGTCCAGTCGGTCATGATCAGACGCAGCATTAGCGTCCGGTCCTTCTCCAACTTCTCTGCGTCGCCACATCAGCAGGGCCAGACGCACCCACCCAGTGTACGGTCACCAAGTGACCCAGCGTACAGTCGAAGACCGACGCCAGCGCCTTCACTGCTTCCACTGACCGGACGCGCCGGTCCAATTGAGGCCAGCGTCCGATCCACTCTGTGAAACCCTGTCTTTTCTGTACAGGCAGACACTCCGCCGGTGAAGTTTTGAACCCTTGCTCCCAAGTGCTAAACAAAATATGTATCACCTTTGTGCATGTGTGTTAGCATATTTTCACAAACATTTTCAAGGGTTAGCCACTCAACTTGCCACGCCACTCGATCCTAGCGACGATGCAAAGTTAGATCACTCGAGTGGCACTAGATGACCGATATGCAAATAAGTTTGCCCCTCTTGATAGTACGGCCATCTATCATAAACCCGGTCATAAACTTCTCTACACACCTATGACCGGTGAAATGAAATGCCCTAGGTTATACCTTTGCCTTGCGCATTCCATTCCATCTCCTCCATTGTTTATGCAACACATGCACCAACACGATCAACAATGATATGATCCACTTCATATCATCACGTGATCATATTGGTTCATTGATCTTGACTTTACTCGCTTTTCACCGTTGCTTTCGTCTATCGGCACCAAGTCTTGCTTAAGCTTCATCGCCATGCGGTCCATCGCTCCAAAGCCTCCGACTTGCCCTTCACTCTTGCAACCGGTCCATCAAGCCAAGTCTTATCTTGATCTTCTCCACCTTAATCACATGACTCAATGTCATGTCTCATGTGCAATGAGCTCCTTCATCATCACATGTGTGAGCTTTGCAACATCTCCGAGCCATTTTCATCTTCATGGCTTATGTTGCTCACACACATATACATGTTGACTAATCACCTGTGTATCTCACATAAACACAATTAGTCCACCTAGGTGTCACTCAATTACCAAAACCATACAAGGACCTTTCAACTTCACAGCGTCATTTACACGTGAACATGAAAGCCGCTAGGAGGGGTCTGTGGGAAAAATCACCTCAAATTCATCACTCCCTCCGCACGTCGCCCTCTTCCATCCGCCCACGCCTCTTCCGCCATCCTTGCTAGACATGCCCGCCTCATGCTCTCCTTCGGCGACCATCCTTGCTAGCGGTTCCCCACCCTGGCCACGTCGTGGTTGTCCCCGGAGGATGGCGACCAAGCTCTAGAGCAAGCAGCTGAGATCTAATGGCCACTCCACCCTCTGCGACGAGCGCATCAAGATCCGGTGGCCGCTCCACCCTCCGTGATGAGCACGCTGAGATCCTACGGTAACTCCTTCCTCCACGCAAGTGTGGCGAGATCCACCGGATGCTTATCCCTCCCTTAACCACACCAAGTTGTCTCCTCACCCCCAAAGTTCTCCATGCTTTTGGCCGTTTTGGTTTGAATCGAAGTCAGCTTATCGAGGAAGCCGGCTTAGGATCAAAACGTGGTCCAGCAAAGCGGGTCCAAACAGGGCCATAATCCAACCACATGGATGTTGGAAATGACACCAGTTTCCTAGGAACGGACACTAGACGTAGATTTCAGTGAGATTTAGAAAAGGTTCAAGGACCTGCTTTTGTTATTACAGTATGTTCGCCAACAACAGCTTGATCCCCTGTTTTTGTTATTCAGAGCAAGTATGTAAACCTACCACACTGCTCGCTGCAGTCCGACAATATTATCAAAAGTTTCAAGGACCTGCCAAGTGTTGGTGCGTGCCTCCTCCCTTTGTTATGTGAGGGGGTTCAATTCGCCCCCCAAACCAGTCCATTGCAGTGCACTTAGGGCCTGTTTGGATTTCAGCGGATTCCACAATCTAGCATGTAAAAAGCTGGGATGGTCTACAAACATCCACCAACTCCGCAAGCCAGCTTTCATAATCACAAAAGCTGAATGAACCCAGCTTCTACTAGCTTATGGAAATCTGGATGGATCAGATTCGGCAATCTAGCATGTAGAAAGCTGGTATGGTCTACAAACATCCACCAACTCCACAAGCCAGCTTTCATAATCACAAAAGCTAAATGAACCCAGCTTCTACTAGCTTATGGAAATCTGGATGGATCCAAACACAGCCTTAGCTTGCACGGTTGCACCTCCTCTGGTCTCCCAACAATAATAATGCATGCTTTTGATATATACTGCACGAGGCATCATGCTGTGTTTTTGATACGAAGGTGTTGGAATCTAAGAATGGTCCTCTCTTCAACACCAACATTATTGCCGACCTGTTGTTTGTATCTAAGGAGGACATACCGCACAGTCTTCGGTCGACCGGCCGGGCACGTGGTGGTTCCGTGCATGCCGGAACAACGCCGGCAGTAGTGTACGCTAGCTGATGATGCATGCATGCATGGTACCATCTCTCTGATCGATCGAGCCTCTCTGTTCAACGATGATGCATGGTGGTGGACTCATATCTTTCCATGGTCCAGCGGCGTCCTCCAACGACGCATCACTGCAATAATTTGCATCCGTGCCCATCAAGGCATCTAGCAACGGCAACCACACGCCTCCGTTCCAAACGCATGCGTCACTGCTACATAGATCTTTTCACAGATGGTCGTATAAAGGTGGTCGCCTCGGTTAATACATGAACAGAGGCAGAGGTGGTTGCCTTACTATCAGGGGCGAAGCTATGTTGCTCTCACGGGATACAAATGCACCCCCTAAAAAAATTCAAAAACAGTAGATTTGGTTAAAATTTCATCATATATGCATCCCCTTGCAACACATCCTTATGCACCCATAAGGCAAGTGTACCTCTCTAATTTGCTCTAGCTTCGCCACTGCTTACGATGGCCGCCTCTGTTAACCATTAACTGAGGCGGACGCTCAACCGCGGACTTTGCTGACAATGGTTAACGGAGACGGTATCTTATTGTGTTTGCCTCCGTTGATCTGAGGTCAATACCCCGCTTTCGCATGCAACTTTAGACTTTGGAGGGCATTGTAACGAAAAGGTTGTCCCGTCCCCTGTTCCCTGTTCGCAACTACCAAGTCATAATAATAAAATGTTGTACACGACCATGCATGCTGTACTACTAGTGAGCGGTGTACACGGTGAGCGAGCACAGCTCGCTGCTTGTGTTTTTTTTTAGGGAAGTATAGCCTGGGCAGGCGGAGCTATATGTGTGCCACGTACGTAATCGATGGAGCTGCATAGTGTGATGCACAAGCGATGCTCTTTCACTAGGACTACTGCGTACGTGCCGAAAGAGACGTGACAAAAAGTCACTCTTTTACACTTGTCTAGCTAGCTACAGCGGCGCGACGCGCGACGTTGTGGATATGATGATGTGATGCACACGCGACACCCACGTTTATCCCCGCAACAAACAAACCGTGCGGGCGCCAGAGCGTACGCAGCGCAGTAGCGCCTGCCCGCGGACGCCAAGCCAGCAAAGGGAAAAGGGCGAGCCCTACGTCCACCTAGTTACGGTGGCCGTGGAGAAAGAAGATGTAGTAGCTATTTTATATATAGATCATTTGTAGGGACGACTGGTAATTGAGTCGTTCGATCGTAGATATAGAAATAGTAATTTTTTTTCTCATAATAGCAAACAGGTATCATCCCCCAGACGTCCACGCGGCGCGCGGCGCGCGCTTCCGTGCACGGCGCAGCCGCTTTCCCGGAGCACCAACGCAGGCTCAGCCATCCGGGGCCGCACGCCACGTCGGAGGATGCGTGCGTGCCGGCTGGTGGTCGTGGGAATGTGTGATGCTCATCCAACCCAGCCAGAGCTAGCGTAGGTACTCAAATGTCAGCGGCAGGCAGACGTACGGATGCGTCGTGTGGTTGGTCACGGCGGTGAGAGTGAGAGAGCACAAGATCAAGACGACGCACTCGCACTTTGTGATCGAGAGTGCCACACACGTCTTCCGGTCCCGTGCTGGCTGCACGTACCTACGTGTCTCGTTTTTGGCAGTAGCTCGTCCTACTGGAGACAGTAGGACGAAGTTACTGGGTTGCCGTGAATGTGTGTGTGTGTGGCACCAAGATCACCGTACCGCCGCACAGTCCTTGCACCATGCCATTGCCGCACGTGTTTTTCATCGGAAGAAACAAGTGGTAAAGGTTGCTCATCGACACGCCTCGATCGGACGCACCAGCCGCCGACTGAAAATATCTCGTCCTTTTCGAGCGTTGAAGAAGACTCTGGACAATGAGAGATTGGAGGACGATGAGGAAGAGCTGGGGTTCTAAAACAAAAGACGATTTCCCCCGTGCTCTAACCTTACCCACATAACTAATTAAGGTCCTATCTGTAGCAATTCAATAGCCAATCTTCGGCGATTGGAACACATGTAAAGTCAGCAAAAAGTACAGTGCCACACCTATGTGAGTGGGACATGTCGAGCTCAAGGACTATATAATATAATATACTCCTCGATCATAATGACCACATGATCAGTGCATATGTGCTAATGAGTAATCCGTCTAGAGGTGGATAATGACCCAGCTCGACTCAAGTGCAGCTCATTTGCATAACCTGATGGCTATTGGCTTCACTTGGTACATAATTAAGAAAATGAGCGCAAAGTTCAACTCATTTCAGACGCTTCATAGCTCGAGTTAGTTGATGTACCTAGCATGGCAGCGAATCGGCAACGTGTTGGATTTTAGCCATGGCGAGCGACGACGACCGGATGGAGAGCATTTTATGGGCCGTTTGGTATAACCCTGCTTTATTTGTGAAATGTTTTTTTAGCTTCGGCTACTGGTGGAGTTGAAATTGTTTTGGTGAGATGTTTGACAAAATAGCTTCTCATGGTGGATACAAAGGTAAAATCTCTATAATGCCGCTATTTTTTTCTTTTCTTCTTTTATTTTCTTCTATGCTTTTCTTCTTATCCGCCTGGGTCCTCCACGCTCCATTCTTATCCCTTATTTGCGCCAGCTCATCCATGCTTCCTCCGGAGCTTGGCCGCCCGAAGCTTCTTCGGCCCCGTGGAAGTGCGCTCGGTGGCCTCACAAGCCCCACCCTGACGCTGCCTTAGGCCGCACCCCGCCGCCGCACTTCGCTTCTGCCCCGATACCACACTTTGCCTCCACGTCGAGCGACCACTCCACCTCCACATCGAACAACCACGTCGACCTAAGCCGGTGGTGGCTCCGCGTCACGTCAGGGTGGTGGCACTGCTCCGCCTGACCGCGTGGCAACCTTTGCCTCTCCTTTCGTTAGGGAATTTCCGCCCTGGGCCCATCGATGTGAGGATGAAGCTATGAGAAGCCACAATTTCCAGCTCCCTATCCCATCTACATGTTCCCTGAGTGTGATTTACATGGCTTCACGCATGGAGCTGGAGTCTCTGGACCCGTTTGGTTTCGAAAGAGGTGAAGTTGTCCAAGGAGTCGCTGCAGAAGCGCTACCAAACATACCTTTAGTATTGCAGTAAGCTACAACTCAATTATGGTGACCGAGCTACAAGCTCGCGACAGTGATGACTGTGTGAACTGCAACATCGGTAGCGGAGAGAGAAGGGCCGTGGGGGGTTGGATAGGTTAGGCCCTGTTTAGTTTCTATAGGAGCTCC
Source organism: Miscanthus floridulus (assembly GCF_019320115.1). Classification (NCBI taxonomy): domain Eukaryota; kingdom Viridiplantae; phylum Streptophyta; class Magnoliopsida; order Poales; family Poaceae; genus Miscanthus; species Miscanthus floridulus. Next base: position 42,587,496 of record NC_089594.1, read on the forward strand.
TAAAATTCTTGTCACATCGAATGTTTGGACACATGCATGAAGTATTAAATATAGACTAATTACGAAACTAATTGCACAATTTGCGACTAATTTGCGAGACGAATCTTTTAAGCCTAATTAGCCTATGATTTAACAACGTGGTGCTACAGTAAACATGTGCTAGTGACGGATTAATTAGGCTTAAAAATCCGTCTCGCAAACTAGCCTCCATCTATGTAATTGGTTTTATAATTAATCTATATTTAATGCTCCTTATTAGTATCTAAATATTCAATGTGAGATGAATTTTAGGAGCGACTAAACAACCAAGCACGTTAGATGTTTGAAGGCGATGGCGTGGATTTTAGACTCATACTTACCGAGGGAGGCTAGCGTCGTAATCGTAACAGCATGGTACTATTACAAAAACGTCATGCCACGTTCAGCACTTTAGCTAAGTGCATGTTTAGTTCCCAAAATTTTGCAAAATTTTTCAAGATTCTTCGTCACATCGAATCTTTGGATGCATGCATGAAGCATTAAATATAAATAAAAAATAAAACTAATTACACAGTTTAGACGAGATTCACGAGATGAATCTTTTAAGCCTAATTAGACTATGATTGGACACTAATTGCTAAATAACAACGAAAATGCTACAGTACTATTTCCTAAAAAATTTCGCCAACTAAACCAGACCTAAAGCGCAGCTCGTTTTCTGAATCAAGATAGATAGGATAGGACTCTTAATAACTTAATCAACTCGCCAATCAAGTCTATTGAGGCACACAAAATTAAAGCTCAAGGTTTTGTGGACTACTCGAGCTCAAGGACCATGAACGCTGGTTTTATTAAAAAAAAGTAGGGAACGCGATTTTTAAGGGAAAACATGAAGGTATCTCTGTCGATCACTAGAAACATCCATGCATGATGCTTGATGCCTCGATGCGTAGCACACATGACATGATACGTCCATGCATGGCAACATGAACAGGCACATGATATGTCCACTCCATTCGTCCACGCCTCAAGGCGGGTCCCACACCCCCCTACCAGCCAGCCCAGCCCCACTACAATGGCCCCCGTCCCGTCCGGCGGTACAAATAGCCCCCACCCTCCACCCACTCAGCACCATTTCACACCTCCCCGCCTCCCTCGCCCCCCCTTCTCAGTGTCCAAGCGACGAGATCGACCACGCCGCCGAGATGTGGAGCTCAGACTCCGACCCCGAGCTCACCGCCGCCGCCACGGCGTCATCTTCCTCCTCGTCTGCCACCGCCTCCCCGCCGCCGACCCCGCCTCCAGCTGCACTCCTTCTCCGCCAACGCAACCGCAACCGCCGCCGCCGCCGCAAACAGAGCAGCGCCGCCAGCGCGGTCGCCGTCTCTGCCCCGCCGGTCGACGAGCCCGAGGCGGAGGCGGAGGACGTGTGGCGCGGGGCGCAGTGGGAGGCGGCGTGGCCGGCGCGGCGGGACCCGAAGCCCGTAGTGCTCGCGGCGGGCGGGGACGACGCGGTGGGGCGGTCCCGGAGCCTGACGGACGACGACCTGGAGGAGCTCAAGGGGTGCGCCGACCTGGGCTTCGGCTTCAGCTACGACGAGATCCCCGAGCTCCGGGGCACGCTCCCGGCGCTCGAGCTCTGCTACTCCATGACCCAGCGCCTCCACCTGGACGACGTTGACAAGCCGCCGCAGCTGCAGCACGAGGCCGCCGCCGCACCGGATGCCACCCCCGCCGCGCCATCGCCGCCGCCCGTCACCAACTGGAAGATCTCCAGCCCTGGTAAGCAACGCAAAGTAGGAAGCCGTCCATGACTTGGGTTCCTTGCTTGCTTCCCTCCTCGGTCACCGGAGCGGAGAAAACCAACTTGTCCACATCAATCAAGATGGATGGAATCTTTTCCCGTCACGGAACCAACCAAGAACACCACTTGTCGACGGGCGATTTGCTCGCTTCTTTGTTTTGTCGGCATCTGTTCTAACGAGCGTCTTTGGATAACCAACCGCAGGTGACAGCCCGGACGAGGTGAAGGCGCGGCTCAAGTACTGGGCGCAGGCGGTGGCGTGCACCGTCCGCCTCTGCAGCTGAACGCCGACGATCCATGCGCACCATTCGCCGCCGGCAAACACACCATATATCATATCTGCCGCCGTCACAAGAAACGATCGCCGACGAGGACAACGTAAAAGTAAACGACGGAGCAACAAGATGCCGGACGACCAGACCTGATCGCGAACGCGCTGCTGCTGCTGCTGCTGTAAAGTGATGGAAATGCGGCGTCCCAGCTGCGACGGGGGGCGTTGGCAGCTGCCATGATTGATTGCAGCTATTGAGTCTGGTGGAGCATTGTTGCTTGTTGGTAGTCGTCGTAGCAGCACACATGGGCTGGGCTGGTGGGAAGCGGTTTGGTTGGTTGCCCGACTTGCTGTGCTCTGCCTCTGCTCCAGCTGAGCAACCTTCCTCTGCCTGACAGTGTCCAGCCATCTGCAGGAAATAAAAACTAGAGTACTCCATTGTACTAGTAGCAGCAGTGATCGAAATAATGTGCAGAGTAATTAGTACTGCAAATCGGGGGATCAGAGTGAATAAATGAATCTGTGGATCTCATTATGTTGTTGCTTTCATCATTGGCTGGTGTGTACTGCAGCTGTTTGGTTGTTTTTCGTTTGGTAATGGTGGAGATGCTTTCCTTGCAAAGATTTGCTCGCAGTCAGGTGGCACCTGGGCTAGCTGTGCCTGTGCTTTGACCAGAAACGAGTGAGAACTGATAGATTCGGCGAAATAAAACAAAATGCAGTCATGTGCGCCGCAGCCATTCAGATTTTTATATACTATGCATTTCCGACCCCATTCCAAGAGGATTCCAAACCAGATACGCCACCTGGAGCCGCCTGGAGGCTGCAGCCTTGCTAGCTAAGAACACTGAACTTTGCGAACAAGGACATGACAGTTTAATTTCTACAGCGTCAGTATCATGTGAACAGTCAGACATTCATAAGGAGAGTTCAGTTGTTTAACTTTTAATAACAAAAGAACAGAAAAATGATTATTTGAGATTGGGCATCTTTTCATGTGCGATCTGGTATTGCAAAAACCCTTTCTTCTTTTTTGTTTGCCAAAGGCCATTATACTACTCCAGTTAACTTAGTTCCACTAAGTATAACTGTTAAGTCAAGTGCTCTGGTAATTCATTGCCAGATTAGTGGATCAGTTTCCATGGATCGCGAGTGGAAAAAGAAAATGAAAAATGAAAAACAAAAGTCGCCACTTGTTTCAACTGATCCGGCGCGGGTTCCTTAGCCGGTTATCAGTAGCCAGCGGGCGCCTCTGTTCTGTTCTTCCGATAGATAATTAATCAGGAGAAAACAGAAGGACGGCAGTTTCCCTTCATTCATTCATCACGTTGTCAGTTCCGTCAGGTTGCGCCACTGCAACCCTCACATGATCCCTGTGATTTGTCACTTGTGAGCGAGAGGCCACAAGCCACACAGCGCTTGCATTGCTGTGTCGCCACCACCTGTCCGCCCGCCTCGATCAGTCCCAGTCCCACTGTCCGTCACATGAGCTCGCGTGCATGCATGGCGATCCATGCCATGCGTGCCCGTCATGAGTTCCTCCGCCCAATCTTTGTGCTGGTGCTAGCTACTCGCACTACCTGCCATCGCCAAGTGATGTGCTTCTGCCGTGCTGTCTCTGCGTGCCGTGCCCACATGCATGGTCATTTGCTTGTTGCTTGGCCACAGCAGAGTAAAAAATTTGCTCGCTCTTTGGGGGTGGTGCTCGTCCGTGATCGAAGCCCGTGCCGTGTGATGTGATTTCAATTCCTGATGCCTTGGTGCATGTAATGTGGTCTGGACTGTGCTGGCCAGACAGCCGTTCCCATGACTGTCACCACAAAGTCTGGCATTACGCTAGCTACAGATAACACCATGCTCCAAGCAGAGCAGTCTGGTTCATTATATGTGACTGCCTACTGGCTTTCCTTTGCTAAAACCGACGGTGGCGCGTCCCGGCCCGGGCTGCTGCACCAGCGACAGAAAGGAAACACACCACATTGGGGAAGCAGGGGCAGGTCTGCAGGTGGGCGGATGATAGGCGTATCATAATAAATCCATGGCCTGGCCCCCCGATCCAGGGTCCAGCACACTGCGTCTTCGGCGCTGTGCCGGATCTTGAGAGCTGAGACGACCCAGAGCAAGCAAGCACCCCAAGGACATGGACCACATCACCCATGCATCTCTGCTTGATCGCCCTCGACCGTCGACATCGACAGACGCAGCGACTAAGATGTCGACGTGCCGTCTACCTCCGTGTCGCACCACCATCGATCTGCGTCACTGCGTGTGTGGGCTGCTTCAGAACTCGTGCAGCTTCGCGTGTGCATTGGTGATATGGCGCGACGTTCGGTGTTATGTGTTCGCCATGATCAGCGGTTCCTCGGTTCAACCATCATGTATAAAGCCAATGATTTTAGATATAGAGGGAGATGTTCAGACAAATCCAGGACCATGAAACACGACAAAATATACACACATGCTCCCTCCGTCTCAAAAATAAAGTCGTTTTGGGACAAAGGATGCAAACCATTGATAGTGATAAAAGACCGGTATACCCATACTTCCTCTGTACCCATTTCGATGTTCTCTCTCCTGCGTTTCTTCTCGTTCTCATCCAGATTCGGGCGAGTGGGCCTCCTCACCGGCGCAAGTTGTGCCTGCTGCGTAGTCATGGGGCTTGCTTGGCCTCTGCCGGCGCAAGTCGTGCCTGCCCCGCAGTCGTGGGGCCTACTTGGCCTCCGCCAACGGTGGAGCAGCAGATCTAGGGGATGACTCCCCTGGCGTGGGGAGAACCGCACGGGGTCCTCGACCTCACTGGTGGCCTCACCTAGGGTGCGCTCCACCTCTTGCATCACCCACGCGCGACGAGAAGAAAAGAGGGAGCATCCAGTGGGGCAGCGACACTGGATGGGTGTGGACCAGATTAGGGCGAATGGTGAGAGAAAGAGCAAGCGGAGGGAGAGGTGAGAGAGAAGAGAAAACGACACTTTCAATTGATCATTTTTTATGTCATTAGGACTCTTTTTTAGATAGAGGGAGTATACCTATGCACGGACTCGTTAAGAGCATAGATAACAGCCAAATTAATATCTATTTATAATAGAAAACTAAAAATACTAAAATAATACAGAAAAACATAATAAAATTGAATTAGTGCTAAGTCCCTAACCTAGAATGCCTAACCAATCTAACTGATAGGCAAAAGAATCACAACAGTAACAAAAAAGGAAGACGAGGATGATAACAGGAAGACTAATCCTAAAGGGGCACTTAAGCATTTTGAAGTAAAATGGTTTACCTCTTTTTTTAACTTTGTGATTTTACTCCTAGGATTTTAAAATGAAGGGAGACTTTACCGCCTGTTCTGTGATATGCACTTAATGCTGTTAACTTTTGGACAAAAGAACAAGTTTGCCCGTGCGTTTTTACCACTATTTTATTTTGATATTTTTGTTTTTATCTCTATTTTCATATCAACGGTTTGGCAATTTTGATACAGAATTAGACAATTGAATCAGTGCAAAGCTTAACAATTTTTAGAAAACTTGACAGCACTTCGGCCAACAATCCATATAAACAAAAATCAATATCACACATGTTGCATTAATGGCAACAAACCAGGTCCATAGATACCAAAATACAGGTCCAAACGAGATTATTTTGCATTCGAATTATGAATTTTTGTTGGGCCACAAATGTGTTGCGCCTAGGAGGCAACGATCTGGACTGTTGCCTCTAGGCTGAGGGATAGGTACAAATTTTCTTTGGCCAAATGGGCTGCTGCTCTATATATTCTTCAGGTCACACAGCTTCGATCCCTTCCTTTGTGGCATGATTTCTCTTTGCCTTGCAATTATGAATTTTCTTTCGGCCAAATGGCCTGTGCCAGAGAGGAGGCCGATCTGACCTTGGGGGGAGGTTGGGTGTAATTGTGATTTTTGGTCGTTTCGTTGGACAAATGGGTTGCGCTAGGGTGGAGGCCACCTATTTTCCTATGGCCTGAGGGGCTGAAACAGGTCATGGGCCTGACTGCCTGAGCACATAGACAAAGGAGAATAGGAAAATAGGTGGCCCGGAGCTTGTTTAGGGTTTAAAAATGATTTGCTATTTGTTTTAAATCTAGGAATTTGATTGAATTTAAATATAGGAATTTAAATTCACCAAAAATAGTTGGTGCATTGGAAAACTGGACGCAAGATTTAATGACTTGCTAACTTAGTATTTTGGAACACATTATTTATTATATGTCGAAGGATTAACGTATGCATTAATATGAGAAAAAATAAGAAAAATTCCCACAAGCTATTTTATATAAAAAACATACATTTTTTATTTTGTGTTGTAACATCTGATTTATAAAACAATAGCAGCTTCAATAAAATTTATTGTTATTTCAAATACTTGATAAAATACAATGATTTATTTTTGCGTGTTTTATTCACATAAAAAATTAAATATTTTGGAGTATTACAAGGATGCACGAAGCATGGTCAAAGTCTCAGCTGACGATGCCTTTATCTCTATCTCTGTTATCCTCGTACTTGCAGAGTCTACGATATTGGTGAAGCTGGTTCTACCTCAACAACAGGATCTGCAAATGGACTTTCAACTAACAGTCTATGCTTCAATTTGTGATGAAAGGTCGACTAGTTTTCACTGAATCTTCAATTACGCACCGGTAACTTTTTTCTATTTTAACTTGTTACCTTGAGTTCTAAAGGCTAAGGGCATGTTTGGATTGCAGAAAAAAAATTCTGTTCTTCTGTTTTTTCTGTGAAATTGAACTGATTTCTGTGAAATTCCCACGTTCCTAAACAGGCCCTAAAAGGTTTACTTTCCCAAGGCCTAATACAATTATTTTCTATTAGAAAATTCTACTTGATTATTGTTATTTACTAGATAATATCATGCGTGTTGCTGCAGGACATGCTAATTTTTTGGAAATATGTGCATATTTATCAAAAAAATAATTGGGAACAACTTCTATAAATGTATATAGATTCATTTCTACCTAAATCGTTTTTGCGAAGATTTGTGATACTCATTGTTATCTGCATAGTGATAGTAAAACAATAAAGAGAAGGCATCATCATTGCGCTTTTAGGCTGAAATTTTTTGAACTGAAAGCTATGTAATACAACATATATGAGACATGTCACATGATTATACATAGAACAAAAATACTTATGACCCAATCATCGGCCAAGACCTGGGTGCTGCCATAAATTGCACCATGGAAAAGCATATAGCAAATCAAACAATGACGAAATGGACAAAATATAAGATAATTAGATTCGGTTACACTACTACAGAAATGAGATCTAGTCCCGATTGGGAACTAGCTCTACTCCCGGTTTCCCAACCGGGACTAGCAATCCAGGGCCAAAGGTGTTGTTCTTTAGTCTCGGTTTGCCACAACCGGGACTAAAGATCCTCCCAGCTTAAAAAAATAATGCCTCCCACATGCACTGCCTCATACGTAGCTTACCACCCCACCTACACAACACATCTAACAATGGATGTGATGTTTTCCTTTTGAACTAACCCATCCGGGGACAGCCGGGACTAAAGGGTTTACCTTTAGTCTGGGTTGGTATTACCAACCGGGACTAAAGGTTGGAGGACTTTTAGTCCCGGTTTAATCATTGGGCAGGGACCTTTAGTCTCGGTTGGAGACACCAACCGGGACTAAAGACCTCTCTAGTCTCGGGGGTAAAAAAATGCCGAGGCTAATGCCAAATTGAGACATCGTTCTAAAGTTTGTTCTCTAGTAGTGTTAGCACTTTGTCAGTCACTGATATGATGGTATGCTCATGCTCTCTCATGACAGTCCCAGGGGATCAGCTCATAAATCATCACGTGGTTTTCATGCATGCTGGATCATTTCTGTTCGGCTTGACTTGTCTCGCTTGTTTCAGCTTATTCTCTCCCACAAAACACTATTAAATCAGCTGAAACCTGTCAGAACCCACCGATACACTGTAGTTTTGTGTACCAGCCGGACGGGCTATAAACTCTTTACAGAAATTTAACAAGACAGGCAAACGTTACTAGTCAGCCTATTCGGGAGGCCGTAAACGATCGTGGATTATTTATTGCTGGTTGGTTTGGTGTGAGAGAAAAATACTGTTCCTGGCTGGAAATTTATGATCGTTTACGAGCAAACGAACAGGCTTTGTAGGTGGGCCCTTATTCAATGCATGGTTTCTCTCACCTATCCTCCCTCACTCATGTCCCTCTGTAGGCTTTAGGGGCTGTTTGGTGCTCGCCACACCACACTCGTCGGCCCTTATTCAATGCTAGATGGATTTTACAGAAAAATCAATCCTGGAGGTACATTTGTGCTCTCAAACTTCAATCTAGCAATGCAGTAACACAAAGAGCATGTCCAAGGCATCAATAAACCATGAACAGACCATACTTCGTAATCTGACATTAGTAAGTAGCTATGTAGAAATCGTGCAAGGTACCAGACCTATGATTTATTGTGCACTACTTTTACATACATATAGAAGTTTCAGCTTTCAACATGGGACAAACATACAGCCTGTTCGTTTGGCTGTGGCTTGTCGTAAACGATCATAAATTTCTAGTCGAAACAGTATTTTTCTCTCACATAAACCAGCCAACAGTACTTCTTCACGAACCAGCAACGATACGAACCAACTAACCGAACAGGCTGATAGTGGTTGCAAATCACTTTGCTTTTACGCTATGTCTGCATAGGTCCATGATATTAGCATAGGTAGGTGAATTATCTTCCATGATAATAGCATAGGTAAGTGAACTATTCCCGACTTCCCTACATAGGTTTACGCACCAGATCTCCATAACATGATTTTTTTTATTTTTAACACATTTTTAAAATAATTTTAAAACTAACACTGTTTATTTTTTTTCTTCAAATATAACATTTTTGGCCACGCCTATTTACATGGCGTGGCAAATTAACGCTGCCGCGCCATGCATGGGGCGCGACAAGATTGCCCACATGGCAAGGACTAGGTGTCTGACCGGTGACGTGGCTGGCTCTGCCCCGCGCCACCGATCAGGGCACGACAGTGATGCGCCACGCATCATGGCGCGGCAGTGACATGCCCTGATGGGTGGCGCAGTAGAGCCGGGTAAAGGCCCATGGCCCAGTCCCGCCGCGCCACGCCCTGCCCACCGCACGCACGCCCGTGCCTGCCCACCTGTCCGCCGCGCCTGCCCGCCTGCCTGCCCTCCGCGCATGCCGCCTGCAGCGCCTGCCCTGATCTGCATGTCGCCTATAGTAAGCGGCCTCTGCTAGAACGCTTCCTCATCCTCCTCCGCCTTCAAACCCGCCTCTGCTAGAGCGATGAGCTCGCTCAGTCTGCCAGTGTCGTCCTCATCCTTCTCCACCTGTAAGCCCGCATCCGCTAGAGCGATGAGATCGCTCAACCTGGCAATGTCGTCCTCATCCTCGTCCCCCTCATTGTCCAACATAATCGGACATAGAACGCTGCGACCGGCTCGGGTTCTGTGCTCATGTAACTTGTTTTCCACATAACTTGCACGGGCCACCTCTGCGGCATGATCCCGGCTGCATCCAATCCCTTCATGTATAAAATACAACAAGTTACCAACGCGATTATAGTACATTTAAAAGCAGGCAACGAAAGTAAGAATGCTTCCAATGACTCACTTGCACACAATGCAACAACATGGTCGTTCAAGACATGCATCTGTACTGTTTCCTCCTCCATTGTAGCATTCCTTGCCCTATCCTGCTCTAATGCCCTCCGTCTCTCCGACCCGTATTTGTCAAGCCTGACATCGATCGGGTTACGAATACCACTCTTTCTAGCAAACTCATGTATGTTCTTTCATAGTTTAACAAAGTGGTCGATATAGTCACGTCCATATCCCCTCTTCCGTGTAATTACTTGCATCCCCTTCAAGTCATCCAAGAACTTATCTTGACCATCATAAGATTCCCACTTGCATTTCCTAGTGCTCTGTTCAAATGAAAAATTATATCATAATTCTTCAAAAAATCCAGAAAATACAATTTTAGGTTTTCAATACCAATAACCAACCTCATCATAGTCAACCATATGGCCGCACTAATGGCCTATTCCAAGCTCCAAAGGGACTAGGCCATAGTTGGATTTAACACCATATTCGCACATGACAGGAGGTGCTTTGTAAATTACCATTTCTTTCTTTTTTTCCTTAACCTTTGGCGGTTCTTTCGGCCATTGATTTTTAGGACCATACAACCACTTCTTGAAACGACACTTCGCCATTGAAAACACCTAAATAAGGTGACATTAGTACATGAACACATTTAGCTCAACATTTAAACACATACACTTTGCACTTACTTCATGCTTGTTTGGACACACAAACTCCAACGTATTCTCAGGATTTATCACAGCTCGATCTCCGCAATCGCACAGAGGAGGTTTCTCGAGTCGTCTAACTGCGGCTAAGTGCTTCTCCTTAGCCGTCATTGAAGGGGGTTAGGGGGAGGTGGAACCCACCGCTCGAAGTGCTCTCGTGGATGTTGCCCTCTCCACCAATCTTTGAAAAGGAGGTACCTGGGGTCAAATTTGTCTGCACCGTCGATCCACTAAAAGAAAAAGCACCTCTCATGGGCCTACACAACAAAATTCCAATAAAATATTAGTAACCTAGTAATACAAATGAAGAAAAAAACATACGAAAACAATTACTTACATTAAAACAACTGCATGTGTAGAAGCAACGAGCCGTTGTGTCTGGATGTCTCGATTGAAACACGTTGGCCGGACGACCACAGTGATAGTTAGGGACAGAGAGGTCAGGAGGGACGGAGACATCTTTGCTAGACTCGTCGGAGTACAATTCTCTAGGACGACCCCGTTTTCGCCACAACTGCTTCCGAAACATGCTATCTAATAAAACGGTTCAAATTAAACATCAATCAAAACAACGCAAATTAATGTAAAATGTAATCATTTGCATTGCAACTCAACTAATATAACCAACATTTATAGCAACAAAAATATACATGGTAAACATACTTCTAACTAAATAATTAACCTTAACATTTGACAAAATCAAACTAATATCTTCCTTCAAATCATAGCCCATAGTTTCCAAACATAATTTTTCTCCTAACCTTAACTCCCATTCATAATATTTCAATCCACCATTCAAACGAAAATAAAAAGTACGTCATTACCTTGAACGAGGCCGAGGAGGGAGGAAGGCAGCTAGGGAATGGAAGGGAAGGGAGGGAGGGAGACGGCAACAGAGGGCCGGGCGCCGACAACACTTGAGAGTGCGTGGGAGGGCGTGGCGCGGAAGTCATCCACCGCGTTAAGGCAGACAGAGGGCTCGCGAGCGATATTTATCTGGGACTGCCGCACCGTGAGGGATGGCGCGGCGGCGCTGTGCCAAGATCGGTGGCGCGGTACCACGTCACCGGTCAGCGCCACAGTCGTCGCCATGTCATTCCTCTCGCCGCGCCACCATACATGACGCGGCACAGACGTTTCGCCGCACCAGGGAAATAGACGCGGGCAAAAGTGTTAGTTTTGAAAAAATAAAAATAAAACAGTGTTAGATTTAAAATTAGTTTAAAAAGCGTTAAAAATAAAAAAAAATCCATAACATTAGCACATTGCCATGTACAACGGGTCTCTTGACCTGTCTCCGTGATGTCATTTTTGCGGAAACCCCCCTGCCAACTCGAAGAGACGGGGCCATCGTCGTCTCGCGAGGTGACGGATAGAGACCGTGGCCCGAGGTGGAGTCGCCGGCTCGAGTCGCCGTTGTACGGTCGCCTCGTCGACTCGAAGGTGCGTGGATCCCGGTCGCGCGGGGTTCTGGTTTTGGCGCTCGTAGGAAGGCGTTGTCGCGTCATCCTCTCCGACCTCGCCGACGCTCTCCCAACGTCCCCACAGCGTCCAGCTCGACGCGTCCTTCTCGTCTCCGCCGCCGGCGCCACCTCTGTCGCGCCGCTCAGATGGGGTGCCGCCGCCGCCGCAGGAAACGGCCTGGACCGGCCGCTCTCTGGTGCCTCCGCGCCTCTTCCGCACCCTAGCCTTCAAGGTGTTCGTTCATTTGTGTATTCGAAGCTATCATATGTGTTATTGCTGATTGAACACAGCTCCTGCTCTATTATATTCAGATTCATTTTTCCGTTTTCTTTATAGTGTGAAAGTGATACACATCTGAGAAAACATGAGTGTGACATACATCTGAGGAAATGAGTGCAATGTGCCACTAGGTGATGTTTTACTTCCTGATGCTGCATCTCACATTTTTTATGGGTCCGATCTGATTCATAATCTAGCACTAGCCGTATATATAGTGCTACTTTCACCTTGCTAATTTGGTTCTCAAGGTAGTATTGAGGATCAATGGGTATATTATTTTTGGAAAGCACAGGGGAGAAGCTCTGAATACCAGTTGTTATATTTTTCTCTGATATGTATGTCCATTCTCTGTTAATCAGACAAGGGCTAGTTAGCAAATCAATCCAGCTACTGAAACATCGATTTCAGTAGGTATGTCATATGAACAACCATTTCTGAAAACTGAAGTTATATATTGGTTGTTTAGCACCTACTGCAATGTATGGTCTGATTGAGCCAAATATGCTGTCAGTGAGCATTTAGCTGTTTGTGTACTTAGCTTATCTACCTAGCTATGACATAGTGTGAACTCCTCTTTTAGTCAGATTGTGTGAATATGAATCCAAGTGTGAACTCTGCAAAAGGAAGGAGGCGCAAGATAGTGTAAACTCTGAAAATAGTGCAGCCATATTTCCAACATTAAGTATTTGTAGGTGTAAAATTGTGGATTCCTATATTCCATCAGACCTCTGCATGTACAACTTGCAGTTTTCCCTGGCTGTTTATAAGAATTAGCGTGACTGAATATTTACGTGTGTTCAATTTGTTTCCATCAGGCCTCTGAATGTACCTATTATGTACCTTTTTCTCCTGTATTTTTTTTTTGGTAATTTGGACTGAAAATTTGTTATTGAGAATTGTTCTTGACCTGCATCAGCTAAGATACCAAATGTTCTTGTTTCTTACAGTTATGACTAGCTGAAGAAGTAGAGAAGATCAATATGAGAAAGCACAGAATAAGCAACCTGTTGCTGTTAGACGGCAATGCTCTTTGCTGACCCAGAATGCTAGTGCAGGCTATCTTCCGAAACTTGTGTATCAAATGATTGAGAATAGTACTGACAAATGGTTTCAGTCTCTCTGAGAACATGGTTTCAGTCTCTTTGTGTTAGCTATCTTGCTGTACTGCCTGTGTGTTTCTGAGCAATTTTGGTTATTTGCTGCAGGGATAAAGATTGGAGCTTATGATGTATCAGTATGGACTACTTAGATTATCTATCATTTTGAAGGAATGTGGGTGTCCGTAAATTTGTAAGCTTCAATCTAAAATTGCTGCCCCCTTCTTTAGAATGAACTGAATTGTTGTAACACAATACTATGCAATCTATTTCTTTGTACTATTTTTTTTTCTTAATTTTTGTTTATCAATTTTCCATCTTATAGCAACACAATGGTTTACAAAGTGCTATTCATGATTAATCTTGGCTACATTCAAAGCATTAAACAGCTTACAGCCAAGTCTATGGGTTGTACGTCTTTTAAAGAGTCTTTACATCGGATTCTAGGCTCTTGCAGACGACCCTGTCTCTGGGTTGTGCATGCCCTTGTCTTCCGAAGTTTTAGGAGCAATAAGCATGGGAGAAAAGTACAGCAATACGTGGAAAAAAAATACATGTCCATCAGTGAGAGCTTACCCATTAAACAGAGATCCAGTGAGGGAATGGATCCAGCCACAGGGGCACTGGATCCGGACGCTCCAATGGTGGCATGGACAAATCCAGTCATGGAGGCACCAGATTGGGTCCTGGAGTTATCGGAACACAAGCCGGAGGACAGAGAAAAGGGAATTCGGTGAGAGAGAGAGAGAGAGAGAGAGAGAGAGAGAGAGAGAGAGAACAGGAGAGGAGAGGGAAGCATGAGGTAGAAGCCTGGACGCGGAGTCGGTGAAGCACTCGTCGGAGCACCCCGTTGCGCCCACCGACGTCCGAGCCCACATAGTTGTTGTGTGTTGGTTTTCGCCAAGGTGTGGCGGCCACTTCTCTCACCACACAACGCCACAGCTTTGGTGGCCGCGCCACATCTCGCCTGGCGTGCGGTGTTTGGGCACCAAACATGCTGTTGTTAGTCTTCCTCCTCCCGTGCACTCATGTTGTGTGGCTTCATCCTCTTCACCTCGCCGGCTTCAGTGTGTGCACATGGAGCGAGCACCATTCAGTGACGCGATAGGTTCGGGAGGCGGTGCCCGCTGGACCGGGGCTCCGAGCTCGCGCGGCTAGTGAGGGCGGACGACGTAGGTGACGACTCTTCTCTTTCGGTGCCGGTGAGGCAGTGACGTGACATGAGAGCAGGCTCAATAAGCTTGGCTATAAGACAAGCCAACAAGAGATTAGCATACGCCCTGGTCGTTTAGGCTTGTTTGGATTATAAGCCATGGCTGAAAGTACTGTTGACTGGTTTGGTGTGAGAGAAAAATATTAATATCTATTATGATCACATAGTTATAGATCTAGCCGAGTACATCTTGTTAATGGATAATATGTCCTAGTACGTCTACTAGACAGAGATTAGAGGGAGGAATAGTGCTAGGTTACCGACCATCGTAGGTCTTCGATCTAGAGGCGTCGGCCATGGTTGTTGTGCCGGTGTCTGTGCGAGGGCAGCGACGGTCGGTGAAGAGGGCGATGAAGTCGTCGACGTCGGTGGAGCGGGGCGGCGCAGCTGGTGGCTTCCCGTCACTGGCTGCGCCCCTCTCTGATCGGGATTAGGGTTTAGGTTTCGGTAGGAAGCTCGGCTCAGGTGAACCTCGTACTCAGAGCCGTCGACCCCCACCTATATATATTGCACAGTGTGATAGGGGCCCTCCAGCCATAGTGGGCTGGGCGCCCCCGATTAGGGCGCGGATTAAAGGCCCAACTGGGCCATTGGGCCCAGTTTGGGATTAGAGATCAATCTAACAATCTCCCCTTTGATCTCCCACCATCTTTCAATTTCATATCATTTACTTTTGTTCATTCCATTACAGATTAGTGCATAGAGCATGTTTCATCATCACGGTCAATTGCTGATAGATTTAACAATTACAACACACCACTCTGTTCTGAAATAGATACTTAACTTTGGGCCTTCTTTTGTCTAGGAATTATAGGCTTTCCCTTAAACCCATGCCGGCTACATGTTCTCTGAACACGTTGGGTGGTAAGCCTTTTGTAAGTGGATCTGCGAGCATCTTTTCGGTACTTATGTGCTCAAGACTTATGACATGATATCGGACTTTATCTTTCACAACATAATACTTTATGTCAATGTGTTTGGCAGCACCACTTGACTTATTGTTGTGAGCATACTGTACTGCCGGATTATTATCACAGTATAACTTAAGTGGTCTATAGATGTCGTCAACCACCTTCAAACCTGGTATGAACTTCTTTAGCTAGTTCACCTACCCCGTTGCCTCATAACACGCTACAAACTCGGCATACATTGTGGATGATGTAGTGACGGTTTGTTTTGAGCTTTTCCATGAAATAGTTCCCCCTACAAGAGTGAATACATATCCAGACGTGGATTTTCTATCATCTCCCGCATAATCAGAATATGAATATCCCACTATATGGAGTGAATCTGATCTTCTATACGTCATCATGAGGCTTTTTGTTCCTTGCAAATAACGCAATACTTTCTTTACTAATTTCCAGTGTTCTGTTCTAGGATTGCTTCAAAATCTGCCAAGTAACCCGGTAACAAATGCCAAGTCAGGGCGCGTACATACTTGAGCATATTTCAAGTTTCCGACAGCTGAAGCATATGGAACCATTTTCATTTGATCGATCTCATACTGATTCCTAGGGCATTGAAAATCCCCATATCTGTCGCCCTTGACTATAGGAGCAGGCGAGGAACTACATTTGTGCATATTGGGTTTCTTTTCCCGATTCGATTCGTTCGATTCGGTTCATCTCTTTCATTTGAATTTCTTTAAGATCTTTCCTATGTATGCCTTTTGTGACAGTCCTAATACCCCTTTACTTCTATCTCGGTGAATCTCGATCCCTAGAATGAACGAAGCTTCACCAAGATCTTTCATATCAAATTTTGAGGACAAAAACTTCTTTGTCTCTAGTAGTAGACTGACATCACTACTAGCAAGTAAGATATCATCCACATACAGGACAAGGAAGATAAACTTCCTATTCTTAAACTTTGCATAGACACAATTGTCCTCTATATTCTTTTTAAACCCAAAATTCCTTATTGTCTGATCAAACTTCAAGTACCACTGTCTTAAAGCTTGTTTTAATCCATAAATGGATTTCTTTAGGCGGCATCCCATTCGTTCTTTTCCTTCCATGACAAAACCTTTCAGATGTGCCATGTAAACATTTTCCTCCAAGTCCCCGTTGAGAAATGTCGTCTTTACATCCATCTGATGTAATTCTAAATCATAATGTGTCACTAATGCCATTATGATTATGAAGGAATCCTTACATGAGACTTGAGAAAAGGTCTCATTGTAATCAATGCCTTCTCTTTGCGTAAAGTCTTTTGCCACAAGTCGCGCTTTATATCTCTCTATATTTCCTTGAGAGTCAAATTTTGTTTTGTAGACCCATTTACAACCTACTGTTTTGGGTCCTTTAGGAATTATTTCTAAGTCCCAAACTTTATTAACATTCATAGATTTCATTTCATCTTTCATGGCCTTAAGCCACTTTGATGAATAATCACTTTTCATGGCTTCTTCAAATGAGGTGGGATCATACTCCATTTGAAATTTCTCAGTGTTATATACTTCATAGTCAGCAGGAATAGCTGATTTTCTAACTCTTTAAGACCTTCTTGGGGTCTCCACATTTGGCACATCTTCTGTTTGAGGCGGTTGTTGCTCCCCCTCATGTGTGGCAATAGGTTCTATAGGATCCTAAAGAATAGGTTCCTCATCGTCATTCATTGTTGCCACAGGTGGAATAACAATAGGTGCTGTCGATGCAGCGACAGTAGGTAGTAAGAAAAATGGCTCATGAATCATCGGAGTGGGCGCATACACCCGCTTCTCTTCAAGGTCAATTTCTCGAGCTACCATGCTCCCCCTCATCATTTCATCCTCTAGGAAGATAGCGTGTCTCGTTTCCACAAACTTTGTATGTCTGTCTGGACAGTAGAAACAAAAACCTTTTGACTTTTCTAGGTAGCCAACGAAATGACAACTTACTATTTTGGGATCTAGCTTTCCAATGTTTGGGTTAAATACTTTAGCCTCAGCAGAACTCCCCCACACATGTAAGTGGTTTAGTGAGGGTACTCTTCCTGTCCACAACTCATACGGTGTTTTGGGCACCGACTTACTTGGTACTCTATTGAGAATATGTATGGCGGTTTTTAACGCCTCCATCCACAGGCTCAACATTATGGTGGAGTAACTTATCATACTGCGCACCATATCCATCAGGGTACGATTGCGTCTTTCAGCTACTCCATTCTGCTGAGGTTCGTTCGGTGTAGAATATTGGGCTACTATGCCATTTCCTGTAAGAACCTTGCAAAAGGTCTAGGAACTTGGTCATATGGGGTATGCCGACCGTAGTACTCCCCCCACGGTCGGACCTGACTATCTTAATCTTTAAATTGTGTTGATTTTCAACTTCTGCCTTAAATATCTTAAATTTATCCAATGCTTCTGTCCTTTCTTTGATTGGATAAATATAGCCATAATGGGAGTAATCATCTGTGAATGTTATGAATGAATCATAACCATCCACACTCTTTATAAGAAACAGACCACATATGTCTGTGTGAATAATCTGTAAAATTCCTGCACTTCGTTTGGCATCTTTCTTAATTTTCTTTACATACTTTCCTTTTATGCATTCTCTGTATTGTTCTAAATGTAAGAACTCTAATGGAAGAAAAATATCATTCTTAACTAGTCTTTCTATTCTCCCTCTCGAAATATGGCCTAAACGACAGTGCCATAATTTTGACGACGCATCATGAGCTCTCTTTCATTTTCTGTTTACATCCGCAGACGAGGATACATTCTCATTGTCACACGCAACATTCCCATCATCGCATACAACATTCACATTATCACGTAATGATAACAAATAAAGCTTATTTTGTAAGATAGCAAGACCAACACATGCACTATTAAATGTTATCTTACATTTGCCATTTCCAAAATGGCAATCATATCCATCATTGTCCAAGCATGAAACACTAATCAAGTTTCTCTGTATAGAGGGAACATAAAATACATCTCTAAGTAAAAGTGTGAAGCCATCAGCAAGCTCTAGAGAAAGATCACCAACGGCTTCAACATCTGCTCAGACTCCATTTACAACTTTAACGTGTCTTTCTCTTCTTTGCGTAGTCCTCGTCGAACGAAATTCCTGTAAGGAATTAGCAACATGAACAGTTGCACCTGAGTCAATCCACCAAGTAGATTTTGAATACTGTACATACAGGGATTCATTTATGAACGTAATAATGTTCTCACCTTTCTTTGCCATGATCATCTTTAAGTAATCGGGACAATCTTTCTTATAATGTCCCGTCTTCTTGCAATAGAGACACTGGTCTTTCTCTACTGTGAACTTGTTCTGCTGAGGCTGATGCAGCATGGGACCCTTTCCCTTTGACTTTGAGGAGGAGTTAGCATTAGTATTCTTTTTCTTGTTGTCTTTCACATAATTGATAGTGCCACCATTGGCAGATTTCATTCTCTCCTCCTCTTGCACACACATAGCCATGAGCCTCTCTAAGTCCCAATTCTCGGGTTGTATGTTGTAGTTGACAATAAAATTGTCATATTCCTTTGGCAAGGAAGCAAAAATTAGATGGATAAGGAACTCTTTCTTGAGAGCCAGATCCATTGGTTTTAGCTTAGATGCCAAATTGCTCATCCTTAGTATGTGCTCTCTTATGCCACCATTTCTAGAGTACCTCTCTGTCACCAGCTGCTTTATCAGCTGGGTAGCATATGTCTTTAAAAAGCTATTGAACTGACTCTTTATTCTATCGAGGTACTCGGTGATCGTGCCACACTCTGGGATTGACCTCACAATTACAGGCTCAATCGTGTTCTTTATCACAGCCAACATTTTTTTGTTGGCAATGACCCACTTCCTATGCTAAAGGTCATAGGACATCTTTTGGGATGCAAAATCCATTTCTCTAGTTACCCAAGCGGCATTAGCCTCGTTTGTCTCCCTCACCAGTGCCACAGGCTTAGTGGGACACGGTGAGGTGACTATCCAGTCCACCTCAGCTAAGATGAAGGTCATGTCAATCTTTTTCTTCCACTCCGTGTAGTTGTCACCTTTAAGAGTGGGGATCTCTTTGATACAACCCATCAAGTTGTATCCGTCTGAAAACACAATTCATATTAAGTGAGAACATAAACATAATAATAATAATTGCATGCCTTAGTTCCAACGTTGGTCAAAATTAAAACATACAATTGTCCTCTACACTAATTCTACATCACCATTGGGCAGAAATAGAATTAATGCATGAAATTATTAAAATTACGATATTGTTATTAACAACGTTGGTCAGAAAATAACAACATCATAATCATGTCAAAATCTCTTTTTCTCCAATTAAATATCACGTTGGTTCAAAATAACTGGAGAATAAACAATTTCTTTAGCAACGGAAACATGAAAAATTCATTATCTATTTTTCAGAAGCATTAAACTTTTCTCAAATATTCTCTAAAAAATTATCCCATTGGTTCAAATTTTAACAGAGATATTAAACTAGACAAAATTCATCGAAATCTGCTTCTAAAAATTAAATAAAACAAAAATGAAAAACGTTATTGTGCAATTTGGACCAAAATTCTTGGCGCGCTATGCACTGTCGCGGCCCAGCTACGAAAATTGGCCCGCTCCTGTTCGGCTCTCGCGCGCGTTGCGC